>NW_025960719.1:0-92093 GCF_023159225.1 Perognathus longimembris pacificus | reverse complement strand
AATGGTGATGATGATGATGATGGTCATGATGGTGGTGATGCCATAACTGTGGTGGTGATGGTGTGGGCATGGTGATCATAGTGCTGGTGGACATAATGGCAGAGGCCACAGCTAGGGAGGACTGGGCCTGCCCACAGCCTGATTCTGTCCCTTCTCCCTCAGCCTCAATTCTCTGGATGAGAACTCTGTGGACCTGGACAAGGACAAACAGGATGCTAAGGCAAGAGAGGGAGGTGTGGCCCCTGGGTGTCTGGCTTGGGGCCTCTAAAGTGACCTGGGGCCAGCCTCATCACCACTCACTCCAGGCGGGTGATTTTCTGCCTCTGGGCCTCAGTTTTGTCATCTGTAAATGAGGATTATAGTATCTGCCCTGCAGGGCCATGGTGAGGTTAAAAAAGGCCAGGCAAGCTGGGCACTGCCGGCTCACGCCTCAGATACTCAGGAGGCTGAGATCTGAGGATCGCGGTTCAAAGCCAGCCTGGGCAGGAAAATCACTGTGAGATGCTCATCCCCAATGAACCATCTGAAAACCCAAAGTGGTGCTGTGGGTCAAGTGGTAGAGCTCTAGCCTTGAGCTGAAGAGCTCAGAGACAGCGCCCAGGCCCTGAGTTGAAGCTTCACAACTGACAACAACAACAAAAACAACAAAAAGCAGGCATGAAAGATGCCTGGCACAAAGCAAGGGCTCAGAAGTCTGGCTCAACCTAACTGAGAAATGCTGATGAGGTGAGAAAGAGATTCAGAGAAGAACCAAATAATCTGGCAAAGGAGAGAAGGTGGGCTTCACAAATGATAATATCATCTTCTGTTAGCTACTTCTGTTTGTTTGATCAAGAATTCACAACCATGGGCTGGGAATATGGCCTAGTGGCAAGAGTGCTTGCCTCGTATACATGAAGTCCTGGGTTCAATTCCCCAGCACCACAGATACAGAAAATGGCCAGAAGTGGCTCTGTGGCTCAAGCGGCAGAGTGCTAGCCTTGAGCAAAAAAAGAAGCCAGGGACAGTGCTCAGGCCCTGAGTCCAAGCCCCAGAACTGGCCAAAAAAAAAAAAAAAATTCACAACCTGCCAGGTGCTGATGGCTCATACCTGTCATCTTAGCTACTCAGGAGGTTGAGATCTGAGGATCATGGTTCAAAGCCAGCCTGGGCAGGAAAATCACTGTGAGATGCTCATCTCCAATGAACCACCTGAAAACCCAAAGTGGTGCTGTGGCTCAAGTGGTAGAGTGCTAGCCTTGAGCTGAAGAGCTCAGAGACAGCGCCCAGGCCCTGAGTTCAAGCTCCACGACTGATTAAAAAAAAAAAAAAGAGTTCACAACCTGTCCTAATGTTAGGATCATCTTAAAAAAAAAAAAAAAAAAAGATACTCAGGGTTGGCCAGCATGATGGTACACAACTGTAGTCCCAGCTACCCAGGAAGCAGAAATAGGAGGATTGAGGTCTGAGGCTGCCCTTGAGCAAGGTTAGTGAGACCCTATGTGGAAAAACAAACTGAAAACAGGACTGAGAGCCTAGCTTAAGTGCTAGACTACAAGTATGAGGCCTTGGGTCCAATGTGCAGGATTAAAAAGAAATGAATCAATTAAAAAGGAATTGAATACCAATACTAAGTCACCACCAGAGTTCCTGGCTGCTCTGGAGGTCCTGGTGTTGGCGTTCTGTCCCTGTGTGTGGTGCTTTGTTTTGTTTGATGTTGAGAAAGGACCTGCCTGTGTCTAGACTGGCCTTTAAGGTCAGCCTCCTCAGTGCTGGGACAGCCATACTTAGCTCTCCCTAGACAGTACTGAGAGTTACTGGCTAGGGAGAGGGTTCTAGAAACAGAAGGAATTGCATCTTACTGCTGAAGTAGAACCTTTCTGGAACTCAGGGCCTGGTGCTCTACCATTTGAGCCACAGCTCCACCTGTCCCTTTTGCTGGCTCATTCAAGATGAGGGTTTCACACCCACCTTCCCAGGTGAGGGGACTCAAGTAGTCCTTTGCCAACACCCCTTGGATGCCATGACCTTCTCAAGGGCTCAATCGTGGTATGAGTCCCAGGTGAGGGACAGAGAGATCCTCCACTCTTCCCCTTCCCAGCCACGGGGAAATTAAGCCCAGAGAGGGTATTGATTTGCTCAAGGTCACATGGCGTGCAGGGCAGGAATCAGATCTCAAGGTGCATCAGCCTGGGCAATGTTGTGCCAATGACTTGCTCTGTGCTCAGGCTCTGCATCCAGGACACAGGCAGAACATGGAGCTTCTGTCTGGTGCCCTTCCGCTGCCCCACTGGCCCCACTGTTAAACAGGGACCAAAAGAGCGCTGGTCTGGAAAAAGCCCTTGGAGTGTCTGAGGGAAGATAGGGGAGGCCCTGGCTCCAGCCTATGGGCTGTGTGCAAGCAGGCAGGTGTGCACACAGCAAGACACACGGGGAGGAGCGAGAGGGAGGGCAGGGCTCCCTTCCAGTGAGTTCTACCAGGACAAATGGCACGCGGGACCCTGAGGTGACACAGGGTGATGGAGATACCCATGTAGGGACAGCCTCCAACCTGAGACAGGCTTTAGATCTGCAAGTCTTGTGGTTCAAACCTTGCCTGTCCCCCCCCCCTCCCTTTTTGTTGGTTGTGGGGCTTGAACTCAAGGCCTGGACGCCGTCCCTGAGCTCTTCAGCTCAAGGCTAGTAGTGCTCTACCACTTGAGCCACAGGACCACTTCCAGTTTTGGGGTGATTCACTGGAGATAAGAATCTCCTGGACTTTCCTGCCCAGGCTGGCTTTGAACCTCAATCCTAATATTGCAACCTCCTGAGTAGACGACAGGTGTGAGCCACCGGTACCTGGCTGCTCTGCTCCTCTCTGGCCAGGAGCACCCTCCATAACATCCATGTGGGGCCCACTGTGGGTGGGGTGCAGAATCTGCGATCAGCTAACACAGGACTGGACAGTTCCCCAGGAATTGCCAGACTGCTGCTGCCTGTAGGGGGCACAAAGTGCAGTGAAGACCCTACCCCAGGTCTGTCTTCACCTGAGCTGTGGCCACCGGCACCACACAACCAGGAGACAGAGACCCCAAGAAAAGCACTAAGGGCTCTCCAGCCAGGGAGTCTGGGGAGATCATCCCTGTTTACACACTCTCCCTCTCCCCCCAGAAGCAACCTCAGCACAGCCCACCAGAGCTGGATCCAGAGCCCTTAAGTGTGGTGTTGGCAGAGAGGAAGGTGGGCACAAATGGACCCCAGCAGGAGGTGATGTGCTTCAACAACGCTGGCCTGGACACCACAGACCTGTGATGAGGTCCCCCCATCCTGGCCTGCCTCAGCTGAGCCCCCTACCCCTCTCCCCAGATGTAATAATAGATGGTACTGCCTTTGCTTCCTCCTTCAGTCCATCTCACCACACAGGGATTGGGGAAAGATTTTATTACCAATGTCTATGGTGACAGTTTATAGCCAAAAACAGAGGCTGGAGGGAAGGGGGTGGAGGGCACTGAGTGATTATAAGGGACTTGTGGGGTTTCACGGCACACGAGGGGTGTGGGGGAGCTGGAGAGAGAGGGCCTTTCATTAAGGGACAAGCTAGGGCTTTGCCTTCCCTCTCCACCGCCGGCTGTCACTGAGGCCACCTGTGACTTGACCGTGACCTGCAGTCCTGTCTGAGGCCCTCTCTGACATTCTGCAATTCTCCCTCTCTGCCCAGGGCCGTCCTGGCCTTTGGCCTTAGTAGGTATAGTGACCCCAGTGGGGGGTGGGTTGGGAGGGGGGAGACTGGGCCAGGAGGGTGGGAGACAGATGAGGGAAGGACCACCAAAAGCATGCAAGAGATACCTCAGCCATGGGGGCCAACACTGTGTCCCATTCAAACCCCCCCGCTGACCCGTGGGAGGGGGTGGGGGAGCTTTCTTGCACACCAGTGTGCGCACATGCGCAGTACTACTTAGAGATTTGCATGCAGTCTTTCCTGGTTCTGGGGGTGTGGAGGGGGTGGGGGGTGTGGGGTCTGGCCCCACTGGAGTCCCAGGGCACCAGTTTGGCCATCTTGGGAACTCACCTCAGCTCTAAGGGAGAAAGAGGGTGAAAGAGGAGGGGTGCCCAGCAGGTCCCCAAGCTCACCCAGTGTGAGGGAGTGGAGAGAGAGGTCGGGGCACGCGGTGGCGGGATAGGGGCCGGGTTCGGGGTTCCTCCAGGCTGGGGAAGTGTTTTTGGAAAGGGAAGGAGATCAGAAGCCCGCCCTCCCGGTGGGGGGGAGGCCTCTCACACAACCAGGGGACCCCTTCTAGGGGCTGTGGGCCGTAGGGAGCCTGAGCAGGTTGGAACCCCGGGAGTGGGGGTGCATAGAAAACGGGGTATGGTTCACTCCGCTGTGGGCCCGGCCCGCGAGCAGCACCGGGGCCTGCGCACGCTCTGCAGCAGGGCTCGGAAGAGGCCCGGCGGGCGCTTGGCTTCGGCCTCGGGCGGCGCGGTGCGCACCGACCCGGCGCGGCCCGGACCCGCACGGGCAGCAGTGGTGGTGGCGGTGGTGGTGGCGGTGGCGGCGACGGGCGGCGCGGGGCCCCCCTGACGGCCGTGCTCCTCGATCTGCCGCTCCAGATGCTTCTGGATGGCCATGCCCAGCACCTCCACCTCCATGGAGGCGCCGTATACCTCCCACGTCATGCCCTTCTCGTCCCACTTCACGTCGCGCACGGGTTCCGCCGCCTCCTGGGGCGCCAGGGCGGCCGCCAGCGCCGAGCCCGGCCGCACTCGCACCTCGGGGAAGACCGGGGGCGCAGAGGGGGGCGCGGCGGCCTGCGGGGTCATAGGCCCGGTAGCCACCGATCGCGTCTCCGCGGTACCCAGGGACACCTGCAACCCCGCATCCCGGCGTGAGGGCGGCCCGGGCGCGGGGCTGGGCGCACGCGGGGTTCCCTGGAAGCTGAAGGCCGGGGCCCCCGCGCCGTCCTGCGGGGACATGGGGCTCACGGCCACCGAGACGCAGGCCCGTGCGCCCGCCTGGGTGCCCGCGTCCTCGCGCGCTGGTGGCAGCGGCGCCGGGGGGCCGCCCGCGTCCCACGAGGGCGCCTTGGTGAAGTTGTCGCGGGTCCGTGGCCCCGACGGGGGCGCGGCGGCCTCGGGGCGGGGGCCGCTCCCCACCAAGTCTGTGGACCCCCGGCTGGAAGCGGCTTGGGGGCTGCGCACAGGCTCCGGGGCGGCGGGGACCCCGCTGCCCTGGGCCGTCCCGGTGGGAGCCAGGGTGGGGCTGCAGGCCTGCGCAGCGGATCGCGGGGACGGGCAGGGCGAGGGCTTCTCTGGAGTCAGGGGGGCTGCCGTGGCCAAGGCCGGGGTCTCGGAGGCAAAACCGGCCTTCCCCAGAGCCCGGGGCTCCGCGATCCACGACGCGGAGGGCTGTGCGTTCCCGGAGGAAGAGGTGGGGTCCGCCTTCCCAGAGGCCTGCGACTGCTCGCTGGGCGGAGCCTGGGTCTCTGCTGCCCCGGAGGGTGCGGTGCCCTCCTGCCCGGGGTCCTGGACGGCCTGTGGTTGGTGCCCAGGCTTGGGCTTTGTCCCCCTGGAAGCCTCGGTCTCCGCCTCCGCGGAGCTCACGGGGTTCCCCTTGGTCTCGAGGGCCATGCCAGGATCCATCTTTTCCTTGGGCGTCACTGCTGGTTTTCCTGTGGCCATAAGGTCTCCAGAATGGGCTGCGTCCACCTTGCCCGAGGCCAGGGGCCCTGCCTCGGGCTGCGACTCCGCTTTCCCTCCAGTCCCTGGAGCGTTTTCTACAGCATATGGGGGACCCCTTGTCCCGGGGGGGTCGGGATCCCCTGGACTCGAGGACACGAGATCGTCCCTTCCTAAGGATTCACGGTTGGCCTTTCCGGAAGATGATGTGCTCACATTTCCCAGAGCTGCCGTGGACTCCGCGCTCCTAGAAAACTCGGGGTCCGCTTTCCCCAAGGGTTCAGATGTCCCTGTCTTTCCTACAGACCCCCTTTCTTCTGCCTGCCCAGGAGATGAGGGCTCTGGCTTTCCTGGGCACACGAGTCCCACTTTGCCCAAGGAAACAGCACCGGGCTCACTGGAAGGCCCAGAACCCCTGCTTTTCACAGAGGTGGGGTCCATCTTTCCAGGTCCGGGGTCCACCTGCACGGCAGCCATTCCTTCTGTCATTCTCACGGGCCCTGGACCTCCTCCTGATGAGGCAGTGCCCGCCTTCCCCAGGGACTCACCGTCCTCTTTTTCTGCATTTCCCAGAGATGTAGGCCCCACTGCTCCCAAGTGTGCGGTGTCCACCCCTCTGGGGGCCCCAGGATCCCCTATTCCAGAAGATATGGGCTCCAGCTTCTCCGAGAGTTCAGAATCTTCTGTCTTTCCTGTGGATGTGTGCTTGGTACTTTCCAAGGATGCAGGATTCGCCTTTCCAGGGGGACCGGGATCTTGTTTTCCTGAAAACACGAAATCCTCCTTTGCAGTTGGAGCGGGGACCACCTTCTCTGAAGATTTGGGGGGCTTAGGCTCCTCCTTGCTTGGGAACACAGGCCCCACCTTTTGCAAAGACCCAGGGTCCTCCTGGCCTGGAGACACCAGGGCTACCTTGCTGGTGCAAGTGGGATCTGCCTTTCTCACCGATTCAGGGTCCTCCTTCCCGGGATTTGGGGGACCCATCCTTCCAGGAGCCCCCACATCCCCTGGATTGGAGACTGCAGGCCCCCTCTTTTCGGTCAACAGGGGCTCTGCCTTGGAGGACCCAGCCTCTTCCTTCCCCGCCGAGGCAGGCCCTGCCTGCAGGGAGGACTTAGAATCGGTCTTCTCCAAGAGCGTGGGGTTTCTGTTCTCTGAGGATGTGGGGGCAAGGCTTCCTGGGGACTTGGGTTCTGGCTTCCCAGACAAAGTGATCTCTATGGTCCCTGAGAGCAAGGCTCCCTGTGCTCCCAAGGTCTCCTTGGTGGATGGTGCTGAGGGAGGGGTGCAGGTAGACGAAGGACAGGACAGGCTCCCAGAAGGACCCTCAGTGCAGGAGGCCCCTTCCTCAGCCCCACTGGGGCCGCTGTGTCTCAAGTCCATGGCTGGGCTTTGGTCAGGGGTCTCCCTGGGCAGGGCAGGGCTGGGCTTTTGCTGAGAGGAGCAGTGGTCCCTCATGGCCGGGTGCCCAGTACCCAGGCTCCTCCCATCCTGCAGGCAGTTGAGGGATCCGCGGAGGCTGGAGTCACTGTGAAGCAGCTGGAGGCACGCTGGATCTTTAGAACTGTCCATCTACCCTCAGGGCCATGCTCAAGTCCAAGGCTGCTGTCCAGTTCTGAAACACAGAAAGAAGGCACTCAGACTTAGGGAGACTGGAGGGGAACGCCTTCCATCCCGATTTTCCTAGCAGCCCACGCTCTTCATGTAGCCGTGGGCTGATGGGCTCCTGTCCAGAGAGGGGTGCTAGGTTAAACACACAAATCCAACTATGGCACTATCTTGCTTCTTCACATCCAGTGAGCCTGTGGAGATGTGTGTGTGTGCGAGCACATGTGCGCATGTGTGTGTCAGTGAAGAGGCTTGAACTCAAGGCTCCACATCTGTTGTTTTTTTTTACTCAAGGGCTGGTGGTGTGCCATCACTTGAGCCACAGCTGAACTTCCGGCTTTTTGCATTGAACATAAGAGTTTCACAGACCTGCCTGCCTGGTTGATTTTGAACCATGATCCTCAGCTCTGTGTTCTAAGTAGATAGGATAACAGGCATGAGCCACAGTGTCCAGCTGAAACGTGCTCTCCTAGTGTCTTGAGAGAAGTGGGAAATCCAGACCTTAATGTAAAATATGCTAATGAATTCAAGATTTAAAATAAAAAGCCCAAACACTAAAGTGGGCCAAAGAAAACACGACTGTAGGCCTGGGGAACGGAATGGTGTCTGGTCAGGGAAAATACAGAGTCAGATGCCTGGAGGTTGGGCTGGAGGAGGACCAGGCTGGCCAGGACCTAGGTGGAGGCGGCTTAGCCATCCATTCAAGCTCTTATTCAAGTGATTTTTCATCTATCACATGGCTCCAACTACAACAGGCCAGGAGCACTGGACTGTTCCTGATGCAAGCTCCTGCAGAAGTGGGGGTGGGGGTGGGGATTGCAGGCAGCAAGCACTGAGACTGGAAGGAAAAGGACTGGAGGGGTGAGCAATTGGCTATGGTGGGCAATGGCCAGAGTGACTTGAGGGGTACTGGCTAGGGCAAGGGGTTGATGAGTGACAGGGCTGGGTGGGAGAGCCGTTGTGGGGACAGGGAGCTCCATTGGGATGAACTGAGTTTGAAGAGGGTGCAGCAGGTAGCTGGGTCTCCAAGCAATTCTTCATAGCCTTAGATACTACAGAGTCACCCTGGACTCTCTCCCTTCTTTCTCTCCTTCCTTTTCTTCTTTGTCCGTCATGGGGCTTGAACTCAGGGTACTGTCCCTGAAGTTTTTGCTCAAAGCTAGGGCTCTACCCATTTGGAGCCACAGTGCCACTTTCTGTTTTCTGGTGATCCTTTGGAGATGAAAGTCTCCAATTTTTCTGCCTGGATTGGGCACCTCCATCCTCAGATCTTAGTCTCCTGAGTAGCTAGGATGACAAGTGGGAGTTACTAGCTCCAGGCTACTTGTCAGTTCTTAGCCAAATGCATAGCACATATGGCACTTGAGCCATTCAGCCTCCTCTAGGACCTGTCCTCGTGATGGACAGATGGTACATCAGGGTCCAGGAGGGCACAGAAGAAAAGCCAGAAGGGTCACCACAACCAGGACATGGCTGGCCATACAGCTGCAAGCATGATGGAGAGAGGTGCTCCCAATACATGGAGTGGTGAGACACCCAGGAGGCAGCAGAGATGCCAGGATCCCACACATGTGGGCAAGGTGAAGCTCAGACATACATTTATGGGTCTATTTAAAGGGAGAAAATTCCTGGATGGAATCCCATGAAGCTTTTAGTGGTGAATGCCTCTCAAAATGCAGTAGCCTGGTGTGGTGGTATACACCTTTAATCACAGCTATTCTGAGGCCAGACTTATTGGGGAAAAAAAGGGGGTGGGGGGAGACCTTATCTGAAAAATACTGAGAGCGTGTGGGGGGGAATAGTAGAAGCATGACTCAGTAGACGGGGCAGGTAGACTACCTGTCCAGTAAACTCAGTGCAAAGCTCTGAGTTCAAAACCTTAGTACTTCCAAGCAAGAAAAGGAAAGGAAAAACAAGACCAGGGATCTGCAGGGGGAGAGCTTCTTCATCTGCCCATGTGTGCATCCAATTCTATGGTTCTATGGTGCCTTGCTTAATGGGTGGGGGAGGCACAGGTTCTGGAAAATACATTGCTGAAGACAGTGTTGTTTTTCCAAACATCTCCAATGTGTGGCAGGGACCTGACTCGAGGCCACATCCAGAGACCATCGAACTGCAGAGGCTTGAGATGCAGCCAACACACGATTGACAGGAAACTTGCTTTAATTGGTTTTGCTTTTGTTTTTTAATGATCAAGATCAAAATATTTTAGCCGGACTGTGATGGCTCTCGCCTTTCATCCTAGCTAATCAGGAGGCTGAAATCTGAGGATTGTGGTTCAAAGCCAGCCTAAAGAGGAAAAGTCCATGACATTCTTATCTCCAATTAATTCCAGCAAAAAGCTGAAAGTAGAGGTGTGGCTCAAGAGGTAGAGTGCTAGCCTTGAGTGAAAAAGCTAAAGGACAGGGCCTACGCCCTGAGTTCAAGCCCCAGTACCAGCACAAGAAAAAAGAAAAACAATAGAGCAAGGGAGAGGATTAATGCCTTCCAACATCCTCAGAGCGAAAGAGGGAGTGGGGGGAACTATGGCAAACGGGAGGAATCTATCCATTAACAACATACACTGGGTGCCATTCTTGGGGCTAGGAAAAAGCAGGGAGAGACTGCATAGAGGGTAATGAACTAGGAGCAAATAAGTAACGTCATCCCAAATACTAGATGCTGTACGCACAAAGGAGAGGGCAGCTGGTTGGGATCACGTGGCTAAGAAAGGCCCTCTGAGGAGGTTAGCATCGGAGCCAGCCAGGAAAAGGCCCCAGAGGCTGGAGCCTAGCTGGAAGCAGGAGAGGGAAAAGGGAGGGGGTAGCAGCAGCCAATCAGGAAAGGGCTTGGGGGAGGAGTGGACAGCCAATCCTAGGGGTACTGGAAACCCCAGGAGAGTTTTAAGCCCAGAAGTGAACCTGGCAGGGCTCCTAATTTATCAAGCAAAGCCATAAGTCTGGATTTTTATTTTATTTTATTTTTTTGCCAGTCCTGGGCCTTGGACTCAGGGCCTGAGCATGGTCCCTGGCTTCTCTTTGCTCAAGGCTAGCACTCGGCACTTGAGCCACAGCACCACTTCTGTTTTCTGTATATGTGGTGCTGGGGAATCGAACCCAAGGCTTCATGTATATGAGTCAAGCACTCTTGCCACTAGGCCATATTCCCAGCCCCAAGTCTGGATTTTTAAACAGGTATTTTAAGTACAAGCTTGTATTTATTTATTTATTTATTTATGCCAATCTTGGGACTTGAACTCAGGGCCTGGATGCTGTCCTTTTGCTTTTTTCACTCAAGGCTGACACTCCATACACATGGAGTCACAGCTCCTCTTCTAGCTGTGCGTGCATGTGTGTGTGTGTGTGTGTGTGTGTGTGTGTGTGTGTGTGTGTGTGTTTAAATAAAAGTCTCATGGACTTTTCTATCCAGGCTGGCTTCAAACCATGCCTTAGACCTCAGCATCCTAAGTAGCTAAGATTACTAGTATAAGCCATCAGTCCAGCCAGGTTCAATGTTTTGTTTTTGTTTTGGGTCATCATGGGACTTGAACTTGGGGCCTGGGCACTTTCCCTGAGCTCTTTTGCTGAAGGCTAGGGCCAAACAAAATGAACCTTCTGTAGGTCAGCTTTGACTCTGAGGTCACCTGCCTGTGGCCTGAGATCATCTGGTCCTCGGGGCTGCGGACAGGACCGTCAATGCCAGCATCTGGGCAGATGAACAAGAGAAATAGCCTGGGGTGGTGGTGGAAATCTGTGAAAGAGGGGTGCTTGCTCTGGATCTGCAGTCCCCTCATCTCAGCCCTGGTAATCCCACTCTGGGGTGCACACATCAGCCCCACCAACAAGCTGCCAGCTCTGGGTGGACCCCAAAGAACCCCCACCCCTACCCCACCAGGCTGCTTTAAGATTTCAAATGTGGGGTGTGTGTGGCACAACTCAACTCACTTTAGGGCTGGGTTGTGTTGTGTACATGGAAGGCCTGTTTTTATCTACTCCGCCTGTCAGAGCCCAGCTGTGCTCCTAGGAGGGGGCGGGTGGGGATGGGTAGAGTGGGGAAGGGCCTGGGACAGAGACAAAAAAAAAAACCAACCCCAAAACAGCCAAATTGGGCCTTTTGGACATGCATGCTTGACTGAGTAAAAACAAAACCAAACAAAAAGTTCAAAGTCAATGTTAAATAAATGAGTAAACTGATCAACATTTGAAAATAAGATTTCATGTGAGAAGTGGACTTCCAGATGCCCCCAGAAAACAAAATTTTGGCATTAGAGCACATATCCAACGTAGCCGCAGTCAGCAGGAGCTGAGCAGGGGGTGAGGGGGTGCCTGGACCACTCGTATGGACTCTCCAACCAGACACGCTCCCCACCGACCCCTACTGTGTCTCGCACACTGAGACTGCCTGGCTGTTGTCCATCACAGCCCCTCAAGTGTTACCCTCCAGGCCTAAGGTCACCAAAGCTTCCACCCTCCACCTACACGACGGTAAAGACAGGATGTGACCTTGCACAAAGCAACTGCTACTTGTGTACAGACCTTGTACACCTGGCAGGCAAGTGTTATACTGTTTTTGTGTGCCTGTACTGGAGCTTGAACTCCGGGTCTCACACTCTCACTTGGCTCCATCCCCCTACCTCAAGGCTGGTGCACTGTCACCTGAGCCATACCTCCACTTTTGTTTTTTTGCTGGAGATAAGAGTCTCATGGACTTTTCTGCCTGGGCTGGCCTCAAACCATGATCCTCAGATCTTAGCTTCCGGAGTGTATGATAGGATGATAGGCATGAGCTGCCAGTACCGGCTTGAAATTCTCAGCTTCTCAGATGGGGTCAGGTCCAGACAACGCACCGTGAGCCAGCTCCGTTGTTGATTAGCTCTGAGATGCAGGGTGGTGTTCCTACTTTCTGGGTCTTAGTTTCCCAATCTGTGAGACAGGGGCTATTTGCCCAAAGCAGAATGTACACTGGGCCCCCTTATGAATCTGAAGGAACTTTTCTTGTCTTCCAGCCACAACTCCAAAGTTGCAGCCCAGTCTGGAGCCTCTCTGCCCCTCCCTCTATCAACCTACCCAACTAGAACCCAATCCCATTGCTTTCCCTCTGTGTGCTCAGCCCAGGACCAGCAAGGTTTAAGCCAGGCTGATTTTGCCATCTCCACCCCACAGCAATCCCAGAATCGGGCATTATATCCCCTTCCATAGATGAAGACAGAGAAAAGATCTGACAAAGGCACACAGCTGGTGTGTGTGTGTGGGGGGGGGGGGGGAGCCGTGCATCAAAGCCAGTTGTGTCTGAGCCCAGACCTGGGTTTTCCCCAGGCTTATTTCAGCCAAGATCTTGCACACGAATACTTGGCTCTTAAAACCCCTTTCTAGAGCTGGGCTCTGGTGGCTCATGCCTGGAATCCTAGCTACTCGGGAGACTGAGATCTGAGGATAATAATTTGCATGCCAGCGTGCAGGAAAGTCTGAGAGACTCTTATATTCAGTTGATCAGTAGGAATTAGAGTTGTGGCTCAACTGATAGAGCACCAGCCTTGAGCAGACAAAGCCAAGCAAGAATGTGAAGCAATGAGTTCAAGCCCCATTGCTGGAACCAAAACAAAACAAAAGAAACCCCCTTGGGGTCTGGCCAAATCCCATGCACCTCATAGGCTCAGTAGCAAGGAACATGCAGGAGAGAGAGCAAGCATGTCCCTGCCTCTGTGCTCTCCTATAATAGGAATATCCTTCTCCATTGTCAGGTCAGTGGGATTCACTTGAGGGAGAGGTTGAAATGACTTCGTAGAGTTCTGGCTGGTTCCAGATCGCCTAGTGTGCCAAGTAGAAAGTAGGTGCATGTGGAAATTCTCACAACATGAGATATAGCCTGTGGCCGGAACTGGGTTCCTGAGTGATGCTCAAGAATGCTTTGTGTGCCTGGAGCTGGTGGCTCATGTCTGTAATCCTTGCTACTCAGGAAGCTAAGACCAGTGGCTCCTGGTTCAAAGTCAGCCTAGGCAGGAAAGTCCCTGAGATTCTTATCTCCAATGAGCCAAAAGTGGAACTGTGGCTCAAATGGTAGAGTGCTAGCCTTGAGAGAAAAAGCTAAGGGACAGCACACAGGCCCTGAATTCAAGTCAAGCTTCAGTACTGGTGTCCATGCACACACACACACACACACCCCTTGGCAGGCACCTATAGAAGCTGTGTGTGAAGAATGCCCTGGACCACTGGGATGCCATGGACATGCACAAATGCATCGGCACAGCCTGACAATCACTTCTGGGAGAGCACAGGTGCTTGTAGGCAGAGCAGCCCCCAGGAACGCACAGGGAGCAGGCTAGCCCATCCCTTCCCTTCTAGGATCGCTTCCCAACCTCCTGGAGCCATTCCTACACCCCCATCAGAGCTCCAGCCGCCCAGCAAACACCCCTCTCCTGGCAACAGGATGGAGGAAGGCTCACGGGGTCCACCTGCCCATCTCCACTCATCCATTGGAGAGCATAAACTTGGGGTGCATAAACTTGGGCTGGCGTGGGTGGGGGGAAAATGACAGCTTCCTGGGGTCTAAGGCTGAAAGAAGAGGCGCACCAGGGCCAGAGCTGGATGGCTGTGAGGATGTTGGGCCAGAGTATTGTGGAGTCTGCTGGGATCCGGGGTGGTGGGTGTAAATGTGCAGCTGGGCCTGGCTGTGTACGCAAAGCTCCCACTCGGTGGAACGGGTGGGTGCACAGGTGGCCGCGTGGATGCGTCTGGTGGAGCGACCACGGGGGCCATGGCGTGTGTATGTGTGTTTGCGCGCGCGTGTGGACCTGTGGCCTCGCCCAGGATGGAAGGGCGCGCGCGCGCGGGAAGGCGGCGGGCGTGTGGCCGTGTCCTGGCGTGTGCCACACGGGGTGTGCTCGGTGGGTGCCAGGGGCACCCTCGAGCGCCGCGCTGGCTCGGGAGAGGATGAATCAACGCGGGCGGCCCCCTCCCCCCGGTGGCGGGAAGCGCCCCCTCCCGCACTGCCTCGCGCGGAACAAAGCATCCAGCGGCGGCGAGGCCGGACGCGGTGCCCCGGTCCTTCCCGCCCGGCCGCCGGGCTCCGTGGGCCCCTCGGGGCTTCTCCCGGGGCTGCGGGACCCGCCCCACCCCGCGCGCCCGCCCCGGAGCCCAGCTTGGAGACGGACGCCCTCCGCCCCCGGCGGCGCGCGCGGGCAGCACCCACCGCGGCCGCCCCGCCGCCCCGGGGGGCTCCGGGGACCCGGGACCGCGGCGGCGGCCGCCGCGGGCCCCAGGGGTCGCGGCCGCCCGCCCGAAGGGCAGCGCTGCGGGCGCGGCACTTACCCGGCAGTGCCGCTGCTCCGGATCCGCGGCGCTCGGAGCTCCGGCTCCCGCCGCTGCCACCCCAGCGGCCTCGGCTGCCTCCGGCCCCGCTGGCGGGCGGACCCGCGGCCTCGGCGCCGCCGTCCCCGGAGCCGGCTCCGCGCTCCCGCCCCGCGTCCCGCCCCGCGCCCCGCCCCGGGCATGCGCGCTGCGGGCCCGCGGACCCGAGCCCGGGAGGGGGCGGTGCCCGCGGGGAACTCACTGGGGAGGCAGCGCGGGGCGCCCCTCACCGCGACCCCCCGGCCTTGGGGTTCCCGGCTCTCCCCAGTCGGGTCCCCATGGCTCAGGGCGGAGAGGCTGCGCGCGCTGCCGAACGCGGAGCGCACGGGCTCGGGTCGCAGTCCGCACGGCCCCGGGGCGCCCCGGGAGCGGGGTGCGGCGCAGAGAGGGGCGGTCGTCGGTCCGAGCGAGCGCACGCGGACACCCGAGTCGTGGCGATCTCCAAGCTCCCCTCTTCGAGGAAATTTCCCGCCTCCCCTCGGCCGCACTTCCGGCCCCTCCCCGACCCCTCCCTGCCCCACCCGGCCTTTGTCTCGCCGCTGCCCACGCTGCGGCGAGAGGCGTGGACCGGGGCCGTGGAGGTGCCGGGCGGCGCCTCCCCCAGCCCGCGTCCGCAGTCGGGATGTCTGCCAGCCCGGTTCTCCTCCTGGAGACCCACGAGCCAGTCGATTCAGTTCTCGGAGCCTCAGTTTCCAGGTCTATAAAGTGGGAGTGGCAGGAATCACCACCGGACCCCGTGGTCTCGGAAGGAGGGAGGCGCCTAGAGCCGGTGTGCTGGGGCGTCCACTAGAGCTTAGCATGGTCCAGGACAAGAGGACTCGCCTTCCTGTGCCTACAAGTTCACCGAGGCTGAAAAGTGACCTCGCCCCCAAAGACCCCTCAGAGGAGAAAGCAACTGCGAAACTGTCCTGGAAGTGATAAAACTTGCCCCTGACTATGAATCCATCTGCTAAAAAAGGCTCTCCGCAAACAAAGTAACACCTTCCCTCTTTCCTCTCCCTTCCTCCTCTCTCCCTTCCTCCCTCTCTCTCTCTCCCTGCCTTGAACTCAGGGCCTGCCCCCCGCCCCCAGCTTCACTCAAGGCTGGTGCTCTATCACTTGAGCCACAGCCCCCCTTCCAGCGTTTGGCTGGCTCATTGGAGATAAGAGTCTCACAGACTTTGCCGCCCAGGCTGGCTTCAAACTACTATCCTCAGATCTCAGCCTCCTAGGTAGCTAGGGTTACAGGTGTGAGCCACTGGCACCTGGCTAATGGAGCTCTTATTTAGGCACAGATAAAGTTTTCATCTACATATCTCACTGAATTCAAATTTCCATTCACTCAAAAGCAAGTTAATATTAATGTGTTATATCCGGATTAAAGAAAAAGACAGATAAATGTGACATATAAAAATAACTATGCAGTTTAACTCCTACAACATCACGCTTAACCCTTAGGCTTTAGTCTTAAACCTCACATGGTGACCCATAATTCACCATGACCTTACAATTTAAACAAATATAGATAGCAAACGATTTAAAACCGATAGCGTTCGCATCTCTATAGAGGCAGCAGGAGGGAGGGAGAGAGAAGAAAAACCACTGACACCAATTTTCAGCACCACGGACAGCACCCCGGGCCTCTGTCTAATTTCCAGTGCTGAAAATGGTCCCCTCGCTGCCCACGAGGGCACTTTTCTTCAGAGTTTACAAATGTTACTCGGGGCATTCATCAGTTCCTTCCCACTCCAGCCCTTTGAGATGAACTTTGGCTCCGTGGTAGAGGTGAAGCAATTGAGGCTGGGGTAAATTCACAGGTCATGGGAAGTAGCCTGGTGCTGGTGGCTCATGCCAGTAGTTCTACCTATTTAGAAGGCTGAGATCTGAGGATCTTGCTTTGAAGCCAACTGGGACAGGAAAATCTGCGAGAGTCTTTTTTCCCAGTCTTGGGGCTTGGACTCAGGGCCTGAGCACTATCCCTGGCTTCTTTTTGCTCAAGGCTAGCACTCTACCACTTGAGCCACAGTGCCACTTCTGGCTTTTTCTGTTAATGTGGTGCTGAGGAATCAAACCCAGGGTTTCATGCATGCTAGGCAAGCACTCTACCGCTAAACCATATTGCCAGCCCTGTGAGACTCTTATCTCCAACTAACCACCAAAAAGCTAGGAGTGGAAGTGAGATTCAAGTGGTAGAACAGCAGCTTTGAGTGATAAAGCTCAAAGACAGGGCCCAGATCCTGAGTTCAAGCCCCAGTACCAACACACACACACACACACACGAACACATACAATGTAAAGTGGATGAGTCAGATTTGCTCTGTGTGTGTGTGTGTGTGTGTGTGTGTGTGTGTGTGTGCGTGTGTTTTCTTAGTCCTGGAGCTTGAACTCAGGGCCTGAGTGTTGACCCTGAGCTTTTGTGCTAGCACCCAGCTCCACTTATGGCTTTTTTGGTGATTAATTGGAGATCAGAATCTCACAGACTTTGCTGCCCAGCCTGGCTTTGAACCTTGATCCTTAGATCTCAGCCCCTGGAATAACTAGGATGACAGGCACCAGTCACCAGTGTCTGGTCAGCTTTGCCTCAAAGCCCTCCTGTGGGAGCAGAATGAGGCAGCTTGGAGCAGAGGCTGTGGCATGTGTTAGAGTGATGGTGACTGGATAGACCAGGGCTGCCTTTGTTGGGATGGAGAGAACAAGGAGATTTAGTACCTACTCAGCGTTTTTGTTGTGTTTGATGTTGTTGTGTTGGTATTGGGGACTGAATCCAGAGCCCAAGTACCATCCCTTAGATATTCACTCAGAGCCAGCACTCTACTCCTTAAGCCACACCTCCATTCACAACTTTTTGCTAGTTAACTGGAGGTGAGAATCTCATGAACTTTCCTTCCCAGGCTGGCTTCAAACCATGATCATCAGATCTCAGCCTGTTGAGTAGCTAAGAATAACAGGTGTGAGCCATTGGAGCCCAGCTCTTGTATCCATATAGTGGAAAAAATCTATAGGCCTTGGTTGTGGGATGGATGTGAGTGTGAAGGGAGAGGGTTCTGCTGCTCCTCTGAAGTTCTGTGGGAGGTGGCTACTCTGAGCCACAGGAGCACAGAGCTGAGCTCTGTAGTGGCTGTGCTTGGAGACAGACCAGGAAGCCCCTGAGCTGAACTGGTGATATGCTTGTGTGAGGGATGTGGTCTTGTAGAAGGAGAGTAGGAACCTGGTAGGAAGAAGACACAGGGGCTGCAGTCAGCATGAGAAGGTCAGCCAAAGGAAGCTCCAAAGAAGAAAGAGAAACAGGAGAAACCAGGAGAACCCTGGGAGGAGGTGGTGTTTCAGAAGCCAAAGAGAAAGAATGTTCCTGAAGGATGGTCATGCCAACCACTTCAAGAGGACAAAACGAGTCCAATCTGGTGTGCTCAGGACTTGGAAGAAGGTAACAAGAGAATTGCAGGAGTGGAGGGGACAGAGGGAAAGTGGGGGGGAAACACCATGGAGGAAGGGCATGCGGGCTGGGCTGGCAAGGGAAAGGAGGTGAGATCCAGAACCCTGGGGTGCTCACAGAGCTTGAGCCCAAGATGGAGGACATGTGGCTTATTTGTGAGGTGTAAGGACACCAGCAGGGGGGTGTGGGGAAGGCAGCCAATGGGAGGCAGACATTGAGCCAACTCCCACTGCGGGTGAATGAAGTTTAATTATGCAGGGAAGTCTTGGAGAATGGGCAAAGGCACATCTCAGAATTCTTCTGACCCCTAGGCAAGGGAACTGGAGTTTTCTGGGCACGATGTGGCTCAAGGGCTGTCCTTGGGGGTTCATTTCTAGGTATTTCTGGTCCACAATGCACTGGGGAAAAAATGGGGTCCAGCAGCCTGGAAGCATCTGTTTGATCAAGACAGATTTTGGCTGCTGGGAGTCCTGACAGTGGCACAGAAGTAGTCAGAGCATCTCAGGATCTCAGGGCTGTGGTCAGAGCTCTGGCTATGTCTGCTAGGAGGGCACAACCACAGCCTCTGTCCATCTGCGTCCTTTCTGACCTCTTGTGTTCCAAAGGGACTTTAATTAGAGCATTTTTTAAAATCCAGATGACAGTGGGGCACTGCTGGCTCACCCCTGTCATCCCAGCTACTCAGGAGACTGAGATCTGAGGATCCCAGTTCCAAGCCAGTCCAGGCAGGAAAGTCCATGAGATTCTTACCTCCAATTAACCAGCAAAAAGCTAGAAAGTGGAGATGTGGCTCAAGGAGTAAGGCACTCCAAGCTTTAAGCAAAAAAGCTCAGGGACAGTGCCCAAACCCTGAGTTCAAGCCAGCTCCGCCCCCCCCCAAAAAAAAGAAATCTAGAGAACAAGCCAGGTGTTATATTATACGTGTAATCCTAGCTACTCAAGTGGCTGAGATCTGAGGATTACAGTTCAAAGCCAGCCCAGGCAGAACAGTCCATGAGACACTCACCTCCAATTATCAAGCAAAAAGCTAGACATGGAGGTAGAGTACCAGCCTTGAGCAAAAAGGCCAAGCTAGAGCACAGAGGCCCTACATTCAAGTACTGAGGCCCTGGCCCCAGTACCAACACACACACACACACACACACACACACACACACACACACACACACACACACTCCAAGCAACACAACAGAACATTTGCTGAGGCAGAGGAGGAATTCAAACCAGGCAGGGAAACAGGCCTTGTAGGTTTACAGTTTACTTGGCCAGTTACTAGCAATGTGGTCGTGATAGAAGTCTCTGGGAATTCCCTTAACCATATATAACACCAGGCTCTCAGAGATCTGGGAGAAAAATGAACCCAGTGCCTGGCCTCATGGCTCCTTGGTGAAGCATGCCAGTGCTATTCAAATTCAGCTCTGTACTCCTTTCTGAAGGTAGCAGGACCCTTAGCCATCCCAGCCTTGGGGGTGGACAGGTTGATGGCTCGGTAGTGACCCAGGCCTGGCCAGTATCTTATGGTGATTTATTCTGGGGGTGGAAGTGACCCCCACAGTTTCCTGGAACTTGAGGAGTTGCAGGATTGATTGGGTGATGGAGGGGGAGGGAGCCCTGTCTAGGCCTGGGCGTTTGGGCTCAACCTGAGACACCAACCTGGTCACCCACACCGTGTGAGTGTGCACCATGCATCTCGGATTGGTCTGCATCTGGGAGACTACACACACACACTCACACACTCACACACCCGTATCCTGCCAGAAGATAAACAAGTGCCTGCAGCTCCTTGGCGTGCGCCCAGGCCCGGGGGTGGGATAAACAATCCCTGTGACTTTCTGAAAAAGCAAGTGTGTGTGGCAACAGGCACCATGGAGACAAGCAGACTGTACCAGAACAGAGACAGCAGCCAGCCTCCAGTGCCACCCTGGGAGTGCCTGTTCGTGCATGCGCGGCCAGGCCTCCCTTTGCCACCCGTAAGAGCCCACGTGCGCATGCGCGCGCCTACCATTATGGTACGGATCTTCTCTCCCAAGTTTGGAGCATGCTCATATTCATTCCATCCAGGCCCACCCTTTCTCGAGGTACAGACAACTACCATTCCAGCTTTGCTCAAAGCTTTGAAGAAGATGTGAGACCCCCCAGCCAAAAAACAGTTTCAGATCCATTTGTCTGTACATGGGTTCTGTTCTAGGCAGCATGTCAGTGAGCCATGGCTTTTTTTTCTGTTTGTGTGTGACTGTGTTGGTCCAGAGGCTTGATCTCAGGGCCTGGGAGCTAGCCCTGAGCTTTTGTGCTCAAGGCTAGTGCTCTATCACTTTGAGCCACAGATCCACTTCTGGTTTACTGGTGGTTCAATGGAGATAAGAGTCTCATGGACTTTTCTGCCGAGGCTGGCTTTGAGCTGCAATCCTGACATCTCAGCCTCCTGAGTAGCTAGGGTGACAGGAGTGAGCGCCCAGTGCCCAGCTTTCCCCTCCTTCAATTTAACCTTCCAGAGCCACCTCGATCGACAGTTACCCCATAGATGAGGACACTGGGATTCAGAGAGGTTCCGAATTTCTCTGGTTTGCATGTGGCTCAAATAGTAGAGTCACTTTCTAACAAGTACAAGAGCCTGTCTTCAAATCCTAGTCACCCCCCACTCCAAAAAAGGGGACTATGAAGGTAGAAAGGGACAAAGCTGTCCCAGTCTGCCCCAGTCAGACATACAAGAAATGTACACAGAACTTTCAGAAACTTGGGCTTGTCCAGCACTGTCCACATACAATGCCTTCCCCCATCTACACACACAGAACATACAAACACCTTACTTAAAGTCTGTGACTCATGCCAGGTGGCTGTGGTTCAAATGCCACACTCTCCTTGGTCAGTGCAGATAGCCAAAGCTCAGAATCAGCTGAGAGTCCTGAGACGCCTGTCTTGGATGCATGAGAGCACACCCTGATGCCCACCCAGACTACCCCCCTGCACCTACCCCACCCCCACCCTTAGCAGCTGCAGGCAGGCCCCAGCCCTGGCTGGGGGCGGCCCTAGAATTTACATGGGTGATTCAGGCTGAATCATGGCCCAGCTGCTCCTTGGCAGCCCAGCCCCCATGCTGCCCGGAGAGTCTATTTGGAAAGCAGAGGTAGGCCTTGGGGTGGGGGACAGAGTGGTGATGGGGACTATCAAAGATGGGGCACTTTAGACATAAAAGGCCCTCTCAGCCAGGTGTTGGCGGAGTACACCTGTAAACTTAGCTACTCCAGAGGCTGAGATCTGAGGATACCAGTTCAAAGCCAGCTGCAGACAGACAATTTTGAGATATTCTTATGTCCAATTAGACAGGAAAAAAAAGCTGGAAGTGGAGCTGTGGCCTAAGTGGTAGAGCACCAACACTGGGTGAAAAAGCTGAAAAGACAATGCCCCAGGCCCTGTACTCAAAGCCCAGTTAACCCCCCAACCCCCCCCCCCCACATACCCTGGGCAAAGTCACACAGTTGGTGGAATGACAGAGGCAGGAATGAGCTCAGGTCTGTGGAAGGTAAGCATGGGAACCGCCATTGAGCAAGGTGAAGCACACAGATGTCAGTGTAGGGATGACGTGTTAGCCATGGGAAAGGTGTTGCAGGTGCGTTCCAGGGCCTGGAAGGGGCAAGCTAGTGTGTGGCATGGTAGGATAGTGTGTGGCATGGTTGGGTCATGACTGGTGCCTTGCAAGGGTCGTGTGTGTGTGTGTGTGTGTGTGTGTGTGTGTTCAAACTGAGGCTTGAAATCAGGGGCTTTAGCTCTTAGTGTTTTTCCTAAAGGCTGGAGCTCTACCACTTAGGCCACTACTCCTAGCGTGCGTGTGTGTGTGTGTGTGTGTGTGAGAGAGAGAGAGAGAGAGAGAGAGAGAGAGAGAGAGTGTGTCCTGGGGCTTGAACTCAGGGCCTGGGCACTGTCTCTGAGCCTTTTTGCTCAAGGCTGGTACTCTACCACTTGAGCTGCTCCTTCACTTCTGGATTTTTGCTGGTTAGTTGTACATAAGAGGCTCATGGGCTTTTTTTTGCCTAAGCTGACTTCAAACTGTGATCCTTAGACCTCAGCCTCCTGAGTAGCTAGGATGACAGGTGTGAGCCATCAGTGCTCAGCTTTTCACAGGTTTTGTTTTGTTTTGTTTTGTTGTCATGGGGCTTGAACTCAGGGCTTGGGCACTGTCTCTGAGCTCTTTTGCTCAAAGCTAGTGCTCTACCACCTTGAGTCACAGCACCACTTACGGTTTTCTGATGATTCACTGGAGATGGTAATCTCACAGACTTTCCTGATTGGGCTGGCTTAGAACCATCATCCTCAGATCTCAGTCTCCTGAGAAGCTAGGATTACAAGTATGAGCCACTGACACTTGGTTTGCAGGGGTCTTAAGAGCTGTGCAGAGGACATGGCAGAAGCATTGGTGGCTTTGCACATGGTAAGATCATCAGAAGTCTTATTTTGCCATCATACAATTTATGGATTATGGATTTTTAATGCTTTCCCATCTTTCAGGGTTTTTGACCAGTACCCCAAGGCTAACAAGTCCAGATCATGGAGTTTTCACAAAGGAAGCTCCAGTTTCCTGGAGACTCAGTTTCCCCATTTGAAGAAATGCATGCAGGCCCATGGCAAGGTTAAGAGGCATGTGAAACCACATTCATCTGCCCTTTAGAAGCCACGAAGGACTTCACAAAGGGCTGGTGTTTTTACATTCGGTTTTACCCTTTAGAGAAAGAAAACATCCAAGCGTGCTGGGTAGAGGGGCATTGTGGGCTTCTGGAAGCCTGGGGGTGGTAGTGGGGAAGGGGGAGGGGGTGACATCTCTCCTTTTCCCCCTGCCTGGGCTCCGTCTGGCCTTCCCCCTCCCTCAGCCCAGAGAACCGTTTCTAGGCAACGGGATGGATGCAGAGATGGTTCGGAGGGGAGAGAGAGCTATAAATAGGGAAGAGAGAAAACAAAAATAAAGTTCCAGAGAAAGCCTAGAAGCCGCATTACAGGGGGTGGGGGTAGGGACTCAGGCAAATGATGGAGGACACGGAGGCAGCCCCCAGCTTCTTGGTTTGCAGGTTGTTCATCCAGCAAGGGTGCCTAGAGAACTGACGTGGGGAGGAAAGGTGCTCTCTGGGTACAGCTGAGCAGGAGTGGGCGTGAGAACGCCTCAGAAGGGGAAGGATTTCAACAGGCAGCGTGGAGGTCAGCTGCCCAGGAGGAAGGAATGCAGATGAAGGGAGAGAAAGCCGGGGCCAGGACCAGGGGCGAGAGGCTTGGAGCTGAAGCAGTTGGATGGAGCTGTCTCTGTGACCACACATCCCACCTGTGTGTGTGTGTGTATGCACACACTCACCCAACCTACTACCCACCACACTCATTCACCCCAGGCTTGTCCTTCACCTCCACAGACACCTAACTTACCATCTTACATTCATGACTTCAGTCATTTTCTTTGACTATTACATTTTTAATGCTCTTTATGGGACTAGAAATTATGCTGCGGATGTGTGTGTGTGTGTGTGCGCGCACACACACACACATGCTGGTGCTGAGGCTTGAACTCAGAGCCTCATGCTCTTGCTTGGCTTTTTGGGGGGGGCAGTCCTGGGCCTTGGACTCTGGGCCTGAGCACTGTCCCTGGCTTCTTTCCCGCTCAAGGCTAGCACTCTACCACCTGAGCCACAGCGCCCCTTCTGGCCGTTTTCCATATATGTGGTGCTGGGGAATCGAACCAAGAGCTTCACTCTTGCCACTAGGCCATATTCCCAGCCTCTTGGTTGGCTTTTTTGTTCAAGGTTGGTGCTCCACTACATAAGCTACAACTCCATTTCCAGATTTTTGCTGGTTAGTTGGAGAAGAGTCCCTTTCAGATGTATGTGCCTGCGACTGGCTTTGAACTGGGATCCTCAGATCTCAACCTCCCCATTAGCAAGGATTACAGGCATGAACTACTGGTCCTAGGTCTTTTTTTTTTTTTTTTTAAGATGGGATCTCACTATTAGCATAGACTGGACTGGAACTTGAGATCCTTCGGCCTTCCCATTGTTGGAACTACTAGTCTGGGCCTCTGGTGGGCTTTATTGATCTTTGGTGGTGGCTGAGCTATCAGGACAGAAATACAGGGCTCTTCCCTGATATCCCTTGGGTTTTTTGTTTGTTTGTTTGTTTGTTATTCCAGTAATGGGGCTTGAACTCAGGGCCTCACAATCATGCGTGGCTTTTGCCACTCAGGGCTGGAATTCTACCACTTGAGCCACAGCTTCAGTTACAGATTTTTGGTAGTTGATTGGAGAAAAGAGTCTCTTGGATTTGTCTGCCTGGGCTGGCTTCTTCAGATCTCAGCCTCCTGAGTAACGAGGATGACAGATATGAGCCATTGTGTCTGACTTGCATGTGTGTAGTATACATTGCTCAGTGATTGGATGAGCACACACACTTCTGTTCCCATGTTAATGCAGATACAAATACAGCATATGCACACATCTCTACCACAGATGTGAGTGCAAACACACAGAGGTACATACACATGTTGCCTTCAGTGTCCAGCACTACACAAGACCAATCACGACATTTCTGCCTCCCCACATTTGTCCGTTGTATTTTTCATTTGTCTCTCTTCTGAACCAGAAAAAAAAAACCAGTTTAAGAAATTCCAAAGTCAGCAGGTGCTGGTGGCTCACACCTATAACCCCAGCTACTCAGAAGGCTGAGATGTGAAGATCCCAATCTGAAGCCAGCCTGGGCAGAAAAGTCTGTGAGACTCTTATCTCCAATTAACCAGTAAAAAGCCAAAAGTGGAGCTGTGGCTCAAACGGTAGAGTGCCAGCACTACGTGAAAGAAACTAAGCAAGAGCACAAGGTTCTGAGTTCAAGCTGTACTAGTGCATGCATACACCATGCACACCCCCCCCCCACATTCCTAAGGCATTCAGCTTTTGAGTCAGACTTGATACAACGTGGCTTTTGCCAAATCCCAGCAACCTCACTAGAGCAGGTAGCTTTGTGTCTATAACCTCCCTTCCCCCATCTGTGGGCTACAAGAAAGCTGCTTGAAGAATGACTTCAAGGGGGAGGGCAGTGTCACCGGGCACTTGGACAATGGCTTTTTGCTTGTCACATGGAAGGAGCTTGTGAGCTGGGTGGGCTGAGACACACGTGCAGTTGGGGCTGCCATGGCTGGCAGTTTGGGCTGAGCTTCTTGGACCTGTGCCTGGAATGCATCTCAAGTGACTCTGCAGATGAGAACATTGGGCTCTGGACAGAACCTTTCTCAGTGGGGCCAGGTGAAAGGCTCAGTGCCTGAGAAGGAGGACGAAATATCCCCCCAGGCCAGATGGTGAAACTGGTTTGGGCACCTAAAAATGAAGATTAGGTGCTGGATTGAGGGGTGTGGGTTCATGAAAATGGGACTAGAAAAGGTGCAGACCAAAGGCACTTGCCTTAAGCAATTTAAAGCCTTGCTGGGTGCCAGTGGCTCACCTCTGTTGTCCTAACTACTTGGGAGATCTGAGGATAGCAGTTTGAAATCAGCCTGGATAGGAAAGCCCCTAGAGACTCTTATCTCTAATTACCTACCAAAAAGCTGTAAGTAGAGCTGTGGCTCAAATGATAGAGCATCAGCTTTGACTGGAAAAATGCTAAAGGTCAATGCCCAGGCCTTGAAGACTCCAGTACTGGTGCACACTTACACACACACACTTAAAAACTGTGCTAGCAAATTACATTCAAACTCAGCCTAAGGGCCATGAATTTACAATCATGAGGATTGAGGTTGAAGGTCTACACACACACATACCCACACACACTCCATACACTTCAGGCCAAGGTGACCGAAGTACACTGGTCCTGCTGCCTTCAAAGCCTTCCCAGGCTTGGCATTCCTCCCTTCCACGAAGGGCATGATAAATAGAGCAAGATTCGTCCAGCTTGGCTCCCGGAGACGGAGCCCTAGTTTCCGCTTGGATCTGAGGACAGATCGGCATATAAAATGGGAAGGGTCTTGCGCAGGCGAGGTTGGGGTGGGGTGGGGGCTGCTCTGCGGCAAAGTGAAGCCCGGCTCCCGCACCGATCTGGGCGGGGCCCCTGCAGCAAAAGGATGAGCGCTGCACCAACGGGGGCGGAGCCCAGAGCTCCGGAGCCAATGGAGGCAGGGATTTCGCCCTGGCAGGTGTAGCCACCGCCCCCCCCCCCCCCCCCCGCCAATCCCCAATGCCCCGCGGGGCCCGCAGTGTCGCGGTCCCGTTCTTCTCCACTCAGGCGATGTCGGAGGGCCCTCTAGCGCCGATCTGGATCCGCAGCAACCTTCGGATGCTTTCCCAGCTTGCTGCCCCCTTCGAGGAGGGTGGCGCAGGTTTTAGCCCGGAGCTGGGAGCCCTTTCTAGGGCAATGGCTCTTCCGTCCTGCGTTGGGCAGGGGTGCGCAGGGTTGTGTGCGTGCACGCGGTTTGGAGTGGTGGTGGTGGGGAGGTCCGTCTGGGCCTGGCGAGGTCTTTCTGAGCCCGCGCTGCCGCATCCACGTGGCTGCCACCCCTACCACACCAGCCCCCCCAGCCCGTGGCGCCCGGTACCTGCGCGCGCGTCCGCACGTGCGCACTGGCCGTGGGGCGCACCCACCGGCTCGCGCGCGCGCACGGGCACGCCCGGCTTCGCGCACCCCGAGAATCTCCATACACCCCAGCAGGTGGCGCCCGAAACCACACTCATGTCTCTCTCACCCCCCACCCCCCACCCCCGCTCCCTCCAGCGCGCCCCGGCCCCCTTCAGGCCACGGCTTGGCGGGGGGGGGGGGGGGGGGGTGGCGAGGCGCAAATGGAGAAGCCCAGGTCTCAGGAAACCAAGTTTTGTACCTGTGCCGAGTGTGCCCAAGAGTGGAGGGGCGATCCGTGGACACCCTACCCCCCCTCCCCAAGTCCATGTGCGGTGGCCGTCGGGCGCCCTGCCCAGCCCTGCCCATGCGGTGGCGCTGGCTACAGACAGATTGGCTTTATTCTTGGACACGCGTGGGGGGGGGCTGCCGGGCCCCCCCGCCCGGGACACGCTCACACGAGGGGTGGGGACTCTCCATGCGACAATCACAACACATGACGCCCGCGGCTCAGGCCGGGCCGGCTGAGGGAGGGGGGCATGGCACAGCTTGGCTCCTGGTTTGGGCTTAAAAAAAAGTTCGACGTGGGGGGGGGGCGGGGGAGCGTGGATGAGAGTGGAGGCAGGGGTACAGCGGAGCTGCCCAAGGCCCCCCGCGAAGGGCTTGCTCTTGTGGGATGGGGGGAGTGGGGAGGGGAGGAGCCGTCACTTTCTGGTCTTCGATTAAAAATACACAGAACATGCTACATCCGCGCAGACGTCAGACGCGATGAGGGGCTGGGGGCGACCGTCGTGGGGCGGGGCTCCCCGGGATGCCCCGGACGCCCATCCAGTGCACGCCCCCAGGGCTGGACGCGGGCGAGGAGGACGGACGGATGGACAGACACGAACACAGGCTCCGAGGGGGCGCCTCGGGGCAGACGGAAGATCTCGTGTTTGGGGGAGGGGGGAGGTGAGTGGGAAGGGGTAATTAGGACAGCCCTGACTCTGGGGGACAAGATGGGACCGGTATGTGGGGGTGTGGGGGGGAACAGGAAAGAAATTGTGCTGCTGGTGAGGACCACCCTGGCCCTTACGCCTCTGGCTCATATTCCTGATATTCCTCCTGCAGCAGAGGGAGGGACAGAGCACAAGGGGTGGTGGTGATGTTGGAGACCAAGTAGCCAAGCCCTGGCACCAGATCCCGCCCCCTCCGGGAGGAACAATGCAAACCGCACCGTGTGTGTGTGTGTGTGTGCAAATCTGCTGTCTGTGACAACTCAGATACTCCTTAGGCCCCATCTGTCCTCCCCTCCCTCCTCCCACCTCCGGGAGGCCGGGCTTCCAGAAGAGGCGGTGCGGAAGCCCCCTAAGACCAGCCTTAGCGAGCAGGGACCGCCCAGCCCAGCGGGAGGGGAGACTGCGTTTCCCGGGATGCTCAGAGCCCCGCCCAGTCCTGCTGGCCTCACCTGCGGGGGTTCTTCGTAGCTTTCTCCTTCGGGTTCCATCAGGGGTTCAATCAAGGGCTCCTCCCCAGCTTCCTGGCCCACTTCCTCTGGCTGTGGGGGTGGGCAGAGAAAGGCAGGCCTGTGAGGGCAGCTCAGACACCCCTAAAATCCCAGGCCGATTAACATCTGGCTCCTTGGAAGGAGGTAGTTTTAATTAAATTGTTTCTCAGGAGTGTCTTGGAAGTAGGGTGAAGGGCTAAGTCTCTTGAAGCTGGGAGATGGAGTAGGTGCAGGGTGGATGGGTGGGGGAAGCAGAGCCCCCAACTACACATCTACCCGTCTCCTTGGTGTCAGGCTCTGCCATGGACTGTAGGACCCCTAGGAGAACGCTGGCGGCTTCCCTCGAGGGCTGGAGAGAGATGAAGGCTCAGCACAGAGCTGGACAGGGGCTCGGAGCCGTTCCCCTGCCACCTTCCCACCCATCCCTCCCCCAGGGCCCAGCCTGGCCTGGTTTCTTCACTGTTGCTATTTTAAGATAAGCTGGAAGCAACAGCTCATGGTGTTGCTTGGATGTGCAAGCTAAGACTCTCCCCTCCCCCGCCCTGCATCTGCTTGCCCAGATGGGCACAGGCCGGCAGGCAGGCAGGGGGTGGAGGGTGGGGGAATGGCCAGAAACATGGCTGGCCATCTGTGGGTGAGAAAATGTATGTGCACACACGTATACAGACAGTAACCCGGTGATCTCACACAGCTACATATGACATGTAGAATGGCACAGGGGGTTGGCACTAAGGCTGGCACTGTAGCCACCTCTGCCCCATCCAGGTACCTTCATCTGCTCGAAGTACCTGTTTAGCGGGTCCCTGTGGGCACACATTTACAGGATCTGCCTGGAGAGATGACCCAGAAGTGGGGGAAAGTTTGTTTACCCCAAATCACACAACTATGACCAGAACCCAGGAAGGAAACAGGTTTACAAATCCAAGCGTGGACTAGAGTATCCTGGGTTCCATGCCCAGCAACCCCTTTCCATCACAAAAAAGTAAATAAATACAATAAAAAAATCTCAGACTGAGTGAGCATATGTGTTTGGAAAGAATGTAAATATACAGTTCCACAGTGGTAGGATGGACATGGGCATTGTGGTCTCCAAACAGTGGAATATTATACATCAGGAGTGAAGATTGATAACTCAGCCAGGCACTGGTGGCTCATGTCTGTCACCCTCACTACTCAGGAGGCTGAGATTTAAGGAGAGCCAGTTCAAAGCCAGCCCAGGCAGGAAAGTCTGTGAGACTCTCCAGGCTCATGGGGTCTCTGCAGGCAGGTGGATAAGCATGCAGAACGCATGCTCATCCTCTATCCCATTGCATCATCTGGGGATGGACACAGGCACCCACGGTAGGGATGTTCACATATGGAATGTGTTTAGGATCCTGGGGCACACTGACATGGCATACCTGTGATCACTTGGTCCCCTGGGGTCAGACACACTGTACGCCAGGTCCTGGGCCACTATCTCTCACTGGGCAATGGCCCAGGTTGTATGTATAACTGGAACTGCAGTGTTAGCATGACCTACTTGTTTTTTTTTTTTTTGGCCAGTCCTGGGCCTTGGACTCAGGGCCTGAGCACCATCCCTGGCTTCTTCCCGCTCAAGGCTAGCACTCTGCCACCTGAGCCACAGCGCCCCTTCTGGTCATTTTCCATATATGTGGTGCTGGGGAATCGAACCGAGAGCTTCATGTGTAGGAGGCAAGCACTCTTGCCACTAGGCCATATTCCCAGCCCAGCATGACCTACTTGTTAGAAATGCAAAGGACAATTTTTTTTTGCCTGTCTTGGGCCTTGAACTCACGGCCTGAGCACTGTCCCTGGCTTCTTTTTGGCTCAAGGCTAGCACTCTGACACTTGAACCACAGCGCCATTTCTGGCTGTTTTCTACATATGTGGTGCTGAAGAATTGAACCCAGGGCTCTATGTATACGAGGCAAGCACTCTTGCCACTAGGCCATGTTCCCTGCAAAGGGACAATTCTTGAGGCACACCTCAAACCTAGGCATACCAGAAATCTAAGTATTTTCTTTTTTTTTTTTGGCCAGTCCTGGGCCTTGGACTCAGGGCCTGAGCACTGTCCCTGGCTTCCTTTTGCTCAAGGCTAGCACTCTGCCACTTGAGCCACAGCGCCACTTCTGGCCGTTTTCTATATATGTGGTGCTGGGGAATCGAACCCAGGGCTTCATGTATAGGAGGCAAGCACTCTTGCCACTAGGCCATATCCCCAGTATTTTCTTTTTGATGCACTGTCCTTGAGCTTTGGTGCTCCAGGCTAGTGTGCTACCACTTGAGCCACAGCTCAGCTCCACTTCCAGCTTTCTTTGGTCGTTAATTGGAGATAAAAGTCTCATGGGCTTTCCAGCCTGGGCTGGCTTTGAACTGTGATCTTCAGATCTCAGCCTCCTGAGTAGCTAGGATTCCATACATGAGCCACCAAGCACCTGGCTGAAATCTAGGTATTTTTCACTTAGCCTCCTGGTGACTGACTTATATTCATAATTTTATTTTGTTTTGTTTCTGTGTTTTGTTTTGAAGACAAGGACTTGTTAAATAGGTGAGGCCAGCTTTGAACTCAAATCCTTCTTCCTTTGCCTCCTAAGTGCTAGGATTACAGGTGGGCACCATCATGCCCAGTACACACTCTAGTCTGGAGATTGTCTTGATGCATGTTATCTCTAATCTACCTAAGAGACCTACCATGTTTATCTTTCATGTTGTAGGTAGATATTCAGGTTCAGAAATGTCACAGGACCTACCCATGGTGACATAGCTAAGAAATGGTGGAATTAGGATTTGAACCCAGTTCTGGGGAGCTCAGGAGCTCATACTCTACAAGTTGTTTTGTTTTTTTTTAATTGTGTGTGGGGCTGGGAATATGGCCTAGTGGTAAAGTGCTCACCTCATATACCTGAAGACCTGGGTCCAATTCCTCAGCACCACATATATAGAAAAAGCCAGAAGTGGCGTTGTGGCTTAAGTGGTAGAGGGCTAGCCTTGAGCAAAAAGAAGCCAGGGTTAGTGCTCAGGTTCTAAGTTCAAGCCCCAGGACTGGCAACAAAACAATACTAAACAAAAAAATTGTGTGTGTAAGCTAGTACTGGGTCTTGAACTCAGGTCCTCAATGCTGTTGATTAGCTTTTTCACTCAAGGCTGGTGTTCTACTACTTGAGCCACAGCTTTACTTCCTATTTTTCTTTTACTTCCTGCTTTTTGCTGATTCACTGGAGATAAGAATCTCATGGATTTTTTTCTGCCTGGGCTGGCTTTGAACCTCCATCCTCAGATCTCAGCCTCTTGAGTAGCTCAGATGACAGGCATGAGCCACTAATTTAATGGCTTGCTTTTTAAAAAAATTTAACTATCTTTTTTGCAGGAAAGGAAAAGCCAATCACGCTGCAACAACTCCTCGTTCAATGAGATGAAATGAATGAACACCCAGGGACACACACCCAGGGACACACATGGACAGTCAGATGCACACATCATCTGAGCTCCAGGCTGGCTGGGGGCTGAGGGGATGGACAGGTAGCTGTGTGTCTGGTTTGCACCTGTTCGGGAGGACCTCTCACCTTCAGGTCGGTGGGGAATTCCTCTTTCTTGACCAGCCCAGTAGCTGCTGCGATGTTGCCGGCCCCAGAGAACACAGCTCCTCCTAGGTGTGATGCTTGCTCTTTGGTTTTCTCTGCCACTGGAATCATGAGGGGTATTAGGTAGGGATCAGGGGCGGGGAAAGGAGATACAGATGCCCCCACAGAGTGTCCCAAGGAGCCCTTCCCCTTATCCCCCGGGGGCCTAGGGAACTCTGGCTCCCATAAGGCACTGAGTCAGGGCTGGGCTGGGTACCTGAGGCCACACCTTGCACCACGCCCTCTCGGGTCTTGCTTCCTGTGGAAGGAAAGAGAGCACTTTTAAGGAGTCTAAGCAGGAGAAAACAGATGCAAGCAGCATCCCTCCCCACTCAAGAATACAGGGGTGGAGGACCTCTTGAGGGACCCAGGCGGACAGTGGGTTTCCAGTCTCCATTCCTCTTTCCTTGGACCCCTTACATCCCACAACTCCAGTCCCATCCCAACCACACTCAGCCCCTACCCTTACTTTCGAGGCCTTCCAGATCTCCCCCTGACCTGACAACCCCACTCTGACTGGATGTTGGTGGAACCTCAGATCTGTTGCAAGCACAGAGTTTCAAAGTCCACAGGGAAACAAAAGTCCATGGAAACCGAGCCAGTGGCTCACGTCTGTCAGCCTAGCTACTCAGGAGGCTGAGATCTGAGGATCATAGTTCAAAGCCAGCCCAGGGAAGGAAAACCAATGAGACTCTTATGTCTAGTTAACCTTACACACACACACACACACACACACACACACACACACACAAAAGAAATGGAGTTGCAGCTCAAGTGGTAGAGTGCCATGAGTTCAAGCTTCAGTACCACACACACACACACACACACACACACACACACACACGAAGCTCCCCTTTCCTGGGAGCAGGTGATGGGATCCCCTGGCCCCAGTGGACCACAGAAGCTCTGTAAGGGCCAGCAGCCCGTAAAAGGCTGACTGACATTCAAATCAGGTTTTTTGATTCAAACGTCCTACTTCCAATAACTTGACAAGCCTGTGGCTGCCCAGGCTGGGAGACAGGTGGGCCTGTGGGCTTTGAAAGGTGCCCTCCTACAGCCTGTGGCAGCTGCCTTGTGCCCTGCTCAGTCCATGGCTTCTACATTCTCTTCTCCTGAAGGGGGTCCAGCGTCTCCTCCTGAGAGTGGAGCATCTATTGAGGCTACGTGTGTGACTTTGTCTGGACCTGCTCATATCATGGGAGATGACTGGGAAAGGCAAGAATGAGAAGTGAGGACAGGCACTGGGGGCTCAGCCATTCAGGAAGCTGAGGTCTAGGGATTGAGGTTCAAAGCCATCCCAGGCAGGAAAGTCTGTGAGACTCTTATAACCGGTAAGTGACCAGAAAAATGGAAGTGGTGCTGTGGCTCAAAGTGGTAAAGCGGTAGCCTTGAGCAAAAAGAGTTCAAAGACAGAACCCAGCCCCTGAGTTCAAGGGCCAGGACCAATAACAACAAAGAACACGGAGTGATTTGGGGTGAGAATCCTCTAGAGTATGGGGAAATTACTCACACTGAGGATTTAGCATTCCAGACAACCACAGATATATTCAGAAATGGGCCTCTGGGCAGACTGTGGGCAGTGGGGAGAGGAGAGGCCAGAAGGGAGGTACTGGGGGAAAGCTGCACAGAGCTAAGCTAAGGCCAGTCAGAGGTGGGGCGGGGGTGAAGGGGGGTGGGCTGGGAATGTGGCTTAGCAGTAGAATGCTTGCCTAGAATGCAGGAAGCCCTGGGTTCAATTCCTCAGCACCACATAAAAAGAAAAAGCCAGAAGTGGCGCTGTGGCCTTGAGCCGAAAAAAAAAGAAGCCAGAGACAGTGCTCAGACCTTGAGTTCAAGCCCCAGGACTGGCAAAAAAAAAAAAAAGGAAGGGGAGATGGAGCAGATGAGCAGGTGGTTTTGTGCCCACCCATTTGTTCCTCCCATTAGTGCTTGTCTACCCATACTTTTGGCAAGACCCTGGGCCTGTGGCTCACTCTGAGGGGGTAGGAGAGAGGCAGGCTCAGTTCTGGACCTCATGTAGTAGACCGAGGGCATCTGGCCTCCAGGGCTGGGGGTTGGGCACTGAATCATAGGACTTGGATAGCAGTGGATACTCTGAAGGAGGCTCAGGGACCCAGGTAGGAGGAGAGAGAGGTTTTTCAGGGATCTGTGTGCCAGCAGCACTGGGCAGGGCGAGAGAAAATGCTAGAAATAGAGACCCTGGCTGGACCATCGAGGGTACAGATGCCAGGCTACAGGGAGCTGAGGACTTAATGTACATGACTGGAAAGAATATGGGGGCAGGGAGGGGCTCAGAGCAGGAAAGGAGCAAGAAAGTAGTCATCTCAAGGGGAGGGTGGCGTGGCTATGAGGAGGAGAACCTATTAGTGACAGCAGTGCAGGTGAGTGACGTGTGTGCGTGCGCACAAGCGCACGCGTTTTCAACAGGAGTAAAGGGGTTGGGGGAGGAGGCAAAATGCACATCACGGAGCTGGGCCAGGAAGATAAGGCCAAAGTTCTGGTATGGTCTCCATCACGCTGATCTGATGGGCTGCACCTCCCCCCACCCCCCAGGGAAGGCCTCCCTTACCTTGTCCCCAAAGGCCAGAGGGACCTTCCCCACAGGGCAATTACAGTAGTGCCAAGTCCTGGCCTGCACACTAATCTGACCTCATCTCCCACACTGCTTCCTGCTCTCCTGTCCCCTTCCACACACCCAGGGCCTCTCTACCGCACCCCCCTCCCGCCCCCAATTCCTCACCCAGAACAGCCTAGCTCAGGCAGCCTTTTATTTTTTAACTGCAGGGGGAAAGTGGCCCCCTATCTCTGCCATTCCAGGTCAAATCCCACCATGGAAATAATCTGTCACCATCAAATAGGGCAGCTTCATTACCTGCTCAGTGACACCCTACCAGCCAAGCAGGGTGCTTGGCCATCCCTCAATAGTTCCCAAATTCCCATGACCTAAACCTGCTGTGACCTTGGGCAAATGATTCTTCCCTCCTACATCCTCATAGGAAGTAATATCTGCTTCATACAAGCAAACCCTAGAATGGCCAGACAGCTCAACAAAAACCCTGTTTTCCCCATTGGCTTGCTTTTTATGTAAATGGCCCTGCAAGCTAAGTCACTCAGCAGTGAGAGATTTCAACCAGTTGGCTCCAACAAGGAGGGTGAACTGGAGAGGTGAGGGAGGGTGGGTGGATGGGTGGTGGGTCCATTGGCACTGAGAGGCAAAGGAGCCCCGGAAGTAGCAGGAGGGGCCAGACTAGACTGATATATAGGAGGGAGGGCCCGCAGGGGAGTGGGCGGGGCTTGCTAGTCCACCAAGCTGGGTTCAAACCCTAGCTTCCTGCTTCCCCCCCCCCCCAGCTGTATGACCTTGGCAAAGTGGTTAACCCCCTCATCCCCAGGCCTCAGCTTCCCTGATCCATAGAATAGGTTGGTAATATTAGAGGAGGTGTGTATGTCATGGTACTTGTCCTAGAGTGAGGGTTCACTATCACATGTATGTGTGTGCGTGTGTGTGTGTGTGTGTGTGTGTACGGTTTGAACTCAGGGCCTGGGTGCTGTCCCTTAGCTCTTTCACTCCAGGCTGGCACTCTCCCACTTGAGTCATTCTTCTGCTTCAGCCTTTTGATGTGTTACTTGGAGGTAAGAGTGTCACAGACTTTCCTGCTCCAGCTGGCTTTGAACCTCAGATCCTCAGATCTCAGCCTCCTGAATAGCTAGGATGCCGGTAGGGGGTACACCACGTTATTATCAATGACAAGACGAAGACTGCGCTCACAGCACTAGAGCCCCATCTTCCAGCGGAACCCCCTCACCCTCCCCCCCCCACGCTGTCCCCCATCGCCCGTGGGCCTCATCCCCACTAGTGACCCCAGTGACCCCTGCTGACCCCGCCCCATCTGCTGACTCATATTCTCCTGCCCAGACCTCCCCTTACACCCTTGGGGACCCCCTTTTCCCCTGCACCCTCTCTGGACACCCCACGAGCGCCGCCTCGCCCACCGACGTAGAGGACTCCCTCCTTGGTCTTCTCCGCCGCCTCGGTGACCCCTTGCTTGGTTTTCTCGGCCGCAGCCACGACGCCCTCCTTGGCCATAGACAGGCCCTTCATGAACACGTCCATCCTGGAGGCCTGGAGGGGGCGAACACACGCGCGGGTGCCCGGCTCCGCACCTCCCGCCCTCCCGCGAGACGCGCGGGCCCCCCTCGCCCTTGGGGGGCTCGGATCCCGCCTCGTTCCACCCCCCAAGTGCGGGGCCTCCGGGCCGCAGTGAGTCCTGGCGTCCTTGAAAGCCGGGGACGCAGAGGAGGGGGCCCTGGTGATCCGGAACCCCGCAACCTGCACCCCCCGGGGGCGGCTGGCTCGCACGCACACACACCACACACGACGGTCACACGGTCCCGCACGCAAGCACACCACGGGCACGCTCACGTGCACCCCGTGCAAAGCCCATGCAGACGTCCAGACGCGCACGGACACCGCGGGACCCCAGCAGGCGCGGACGCTCGTTCCCCCACCCCACCCCCGGCCGCCGGGACGAGCTGCGGACCCAGAGAGCCGCCCTCGGCTTCTCACCCCCCCCCCTCCCCGCAGCACCCTCCCAGCCTCAACCTCCTCCTCCCTCCGTGCCCTCTTCACCCCCACCTCCTCCGGGCCCCCGGCGCGCGGCCGCCTCACCTGGGTGCGGGGACGAGCCGGGGATGGAGCGGTGGCTGCGGTGCAGACGCCCGGGCTCGGCGGGGCCGGGCGGGGGGGGGGGCAAAGAGGGGAGGGCCGGGGGAGGTGATCGGACCGCGATCCGGAGCTCACTTGAGTCTCCCGGCCCGAGCAGGTACGCGGAGATGCCCGGGCTTCTGAGGTGCGTGACCGCCGAGGATGCTGCTGGCGTCCGGCTCGCCCGCGCGCTCGCTCGGGCTCCGGGTCCCGCGCTGCGGCAGCTCTGAGCTCAGCGCCCCCCCTGCCGGCCGCACCGCCCCCTCGGCCTTGACTGACAGGGGGCGGGAGGGGATCCGCCGGGCCGCCCCTGGGCCCGCCCCCTCGGCCTTGACTGACAGGGGGCAGGAGATGATCCGCCGAGCCGCCCCTAGGCCCGCCCCCTCGGCCTTGACTGACAGGGGGCGGGAGGGGATCCGCCGGGCCGCCCCTAGGCCCGCCCCCTCGGCCTCGACTGACAGGGGGCGGGAGGGGATCCGCCGAGCCCCCCCCCCCCCGGGCCCGCTCCCTCGGTCTTGCTCTTGGACCCGCCTCCTTGGCCTTGACTGACAGGGGGCGGGAGGGGCGGGAGGAGATCCGCGGAGCCGCCCCTGGGCACGCCCTCTCGGCCTTGACTGACAGGGGGCAGGAGATGATCCACCGAGCCGCCCCTGAGCCCGCCCCCTCGGCCTCGACTGACAGGGGACAGAGACTAGGAGGGGCGACAGCTCCGCGGAGCCTAAGGCCTCCGGGGCGGGCTTTGAACGTGCGAGTAGGGACCCAGGGCGGGAGACTGCGGGAGTCTCTGGGGAGCTGGGAAGCCAGACACTGCGGGCGAGTGGGTGGAGAGCAGGGAGGGACGATGCGGTTGGCCTTGGAGTCAGACGCCTGGGGACGCTGGGCTTGTGATTAGGTGGGGGAACTGGGGCCGCTGGGCTTCCCTCTTCAGTGCAACTCGGATGGTTCTTTTAAAGCATGCAGAAGAAGGAGCACTTGAGGCAGGTGTGTGTGTGTGTGTGTGTGTGTGTGTTTTGTATGTGTGTGTTGTGTGTGTGTATGTGTGTGTGCATGCCCAGCAGAAATGGAAGGCTGCCCAGAAAATAAATGTATGGACATTCATGGCCCCAAAGGACCAGGTGCCTGTGGCTCACACCTGTCATCCTAGCTACCCAGGAGGCTGAGATCTGAGGATTCTGATTCGAGCAGAAAAGTTTGTGAGATTCTTACCTCCAATGAGCCACCAGAAATCTGGAAGCTGAGCTGTGGCTCAAGTGGCAGAGCACCAGCCTTGGGAGAAAAAAGCAAAGGGACAGTGCCTTGGCCCTGAATTCAAGCCCCAGTACCAACACAAACAAAAAAGTTTATTTTAGTATGTAATAAAATACCCACATGTTAAGACAACGATAAAGTGCTGATGTACCAGTGGTCTGAGTAGGAGTGCATAGGTCAGGGAAATACTGAATTAGAACAGAGATCCCGGAAGGCCAACGTGGGTGAGGGTAAGGTCCGTAGCCCCACAAGACCCAGGGGCAGGAAAGTTCATAGACCAGGATGGAAAGATGAGGAAAGAGACAGGATTACTGTTTTATTGTTGTTACTTGCTTTTCTTGTTTGTTTGCTTGGGGTCTATTTTGTGCCAGTACTGGGGATTGCACTCAGGGCCTCTGGCTCTTTGCTTGGCTTTTTTTGCTCAAGGCTGGCACCCTACTATTTGAGCTACACCTCCACTTATGGCTTTTTTTTTTTTTTGCTGGTTAACTGGAGATAAAAGTCTTACAGATTTTTTTTTTTTGGTCCAGGATGACTTTAAAACCCAATCATCAGATCTTAGCCTTCTGAGTAGCTAGGACTACAAGTATAAGCCACTGACACCTAACTGACTACTGTTGTTGTTTTTTAATATGACTATTGGTGGAAATTGTTGAAATACTCTGGAATGCCAAGGCACACAGTAGGACTCTCAGTTGGTAGTACAATAAAATTATGCCCAAGAAACCATGAGGTTCTAGAGGATAAAACCCCCTGACAGCTTAGGGAAGTCTGGGAAAGCATTAAAGAAGCAGATACTCCCTGAGTTGAGCCTTGGCAGAGTGGGAAAGATTTCACCAGGCAGACACGAGAGGGAGGGGCTTTCAGGCTGTAGGAACAACTCATGCAAAGGCACTGTGGCCAGAGACACAGGGTGTGTAAGTGACAGGTGATGAGGTGCAAGGAGGCAGATGCCAGCTTCTGTAAGTGTGGCACTCTGAAAATTGGCACAGATTCTTTGGAAGGCAATTTGGCAATGTTTACCCAATGCATAAGTGCATCTCCTTTTGAGCCAATAGCTGCCCTTCCAGGAATTCATTCCATGGATCTCAAGTCACACAAAGTGCACAAAGACATTTATTTGGGGAGGCAGATGTATTGTACCAAAAATAGGCAATAATCAGCCAAGCACCACGCCTGTCATCCTAGCTCCTCAGGGGGCTGAGATCTGAGAATCACAGTTCAAAGCCAACCTGGGCAGGAAAGTCTGTCAGATTTTTGTTGTTGTTAAATTTGCAATTAACTACACACTACACACAGAAAGCTGGAAGTGGTGCTGTGGCTCAAGCCAGCCTTGTGTAAAAAAGCTAAGGGACCGTGTTCAGGCTCTGAGTTCAAGTACCAGTTCAGGCATGTGTATACATGCATGCACACGCGTGTGTGAGCACACACATACACACACAGCCGTTGTCAGTTCAAGCCTGCAGAGCTGCTCCCCATAAATGAGCGAGGGTGAGCCTTGAGTGGAAGCTAGGACTCCAGCAAGGCCAGATGCTGTGCCTCTCCTCAAGGCCAGAGTCCAGGGGTGGCCAGACCTATGGAAGATGGCAGGAAGGGGCGTGAGGGGAATGTGGCTGGTAGGTCACTGCAGGCCAGGCTCAGGCCAGGATGCCCACACTGGCCTTCCTCCCTTTCTCCATCAGATCTATACTTCCTAACTCTCCTTAAGCCTCCTTTGCAAAAAATCCTCTGCCTGAACTCCTCTGGCCCCATGTGGCGCAGAGGAGCCATTCGGGTCCCCTGCCTTGAGTCTGTGCTCTGGGACTCTGGCAGGACACGGCCAGCTGGACCAGGTTTCAGGCTCTGGCAGCTTCTACTTCCTGCCTCTGGGATGTGTCTCTCTCTCTCTGCCCCCCCAACTCCACCCAATCCAAGCAGCCATATGAGGGGCTATACCAGCCAACATCTCCATCTGGGGTCCCACTGCCCCATGTAGGAGGGACAGACAGATGCCCCGTTGAGTCTGGCTGTGAACCAGCGCAGGCCTCGCCTGAGAACAAGCCCAGCCCAGCTGTCCCTCCAGGCCGCCCAAGTGCAGATTCCTGTGTCTAACGCGTGATTGTGCATGTTGTCAGCCTTACAGTGCTGCTGAGACTGCGGCCACACTAGGGGCCTCTACCACTTGAGCCATGTCTCCAGCCCCTTTTTGCATTGGTTATGTCCCAGGTAGGGTCTTGCTTTATGTCTGGGCCAGCCTGGGCTGTGATCCTCCTTTTTGTGTTCCCCCATGTTGCTGGGGATGACAAGAGTGCACCATTGCACTCAGCCATTGAGTGAAAAGGAGTCTCTCAAACTTCTTTTTTTTTTTTTTTTTTGCCTTGGCTGGCCTTGAACTGCCAGCCCTAGATAGATCTCCTTCTCCTAAGCAGTTAGGACAGATGACAGGCTTGAGCCAGATGTCCAGCTGCTTTTATTCATGTTTTTGTTTGGTTTTAATTTAATTTTTCCAGTCAGAGCCCTTTACTTTTGCCCAGCTCTGTTTGATTGTAACCCTCCTGTCCTCACCTCCTGAGTAACCGGGATTATAGGATTGCGCCATCACACCTGACTAGAATCATATTTTTTTTCCAGGTGGTACAGGGAATTGAACCCTATACCCCATGCTCTCTAGGCAAGCACTGTGCCTGACCTATAACCAGCTACTTTCCTTTTCAATACTGCTTTTTTTTTATGTCTATACTGGGACTTGTATAACTACTTTAAAATAATAATTTGTTTCTTAGAAAAGAAAAACAAACAAGTAAGCTTAAAAAAGTAAATTGAAGGGTAGACCCTTAATTTTGACTTCCATCTTCTTTCCTTCCTTTTTTCTTTCTTCCTTCCTTTGTGCCAGTACTGAGGCTTGAACTCAGGGCTTGGGCTCTGGCCCTTAGCTTTTCCACTCAAGGCTGGCACTTTGCCACTGAAGCCACCGCCCCACTTCCGGCTTTTTTTTTTTTTTTTTGGTGGTTAATTGGCAGTAAGGGACTCACAAACTCTCCTGCCCAGGCTGGCTTCAAAACATGATCCTCAGACCTCAGCCTCCTGAGTGGCTGGGGTTCCAGGTGTGAGCCACCTCCGCACCTTTTTCCCTTCCTTTCAGAGTGCCCACTGAGCGAGGCTAGCCTGCGTGGTCTCAGCTGGATGCAAGTCACTGAGAAACTGCTTGTTGATGAGGGATTCTGATGGGCAGCACTATGCGCACTGAGGTACAGGTTAAAAGCCAGCAGCTGCCGGCTCTCACTGCTGCATTCTGGGAAGCTGGGGCCTTGGCATGGCTACCTCCAGCCCTGTAAGTCCATCTGCCTGTCCCCTTTCCAGAATAAGCCACCAAGTGGGGGTGACAAGAAAGGGTGTTGTGGGGACAGTCAGGATGGAGGCTTACAGCCCACCCCGATTCCTTTCGTGGGTTAGGGTGAAACAGAAGAATGGGAGAAGGAAGAGAAGGAGATGAAGAAAGAGGCGAAGAAAGAAGAGGAAGAGGAGCAAAAGGAGGAGGAAGAGAATAAGCAAGAGGAGGCTCAGAGGCCCAGGACTCCGAGGAGGAAGGCTCGGGGTGAGAGTCTGGCTGAGGTCAAACTAGACTTGCACCCGCTGCAGAACAGGTATGGAGGGACTGTACAACTGAGCACAGACCCCTGCTAGCAGGCCAGCTTCCTCATGTCCTGGTTCTGAGACCTCAACCCAGCTGTGCTTAACACTTCATTCCACCTGGGCAAGGGGGAGAAGGTGGGGGCGGGGGTTCTGTGTTCCAAATCTAGTTTGTCTAGGAAGTGGGGGGGGTTCCCTCTCAGCTTAGGTGTGGCCCTGGGCTGTCACCAGAGACCCTGTGCTTCTACCCCCCCCCCCCCCACCCCCAGGTGGGTCCTGTGGTTCTTCAAGAATGACTGTGGCCGAGCCTGGCAGGATAATCTACACCAGGTCACCACCATTGACACAGTGGAGGATTTCTGGGGGTGAGTATCTGTCTTCAGGGGGTCCAAAGCCTGGCTCTGAGTGTATGTGGGGCACAGTGTTTGCATGCTACACAACCATGCCGCTCTGTTAGTGTTTGTTGAGGTCTAGCAGCAGGGCAAGTAGGCAGAGGCCAGGGGGCAAAGCCTTTCCCCTATGCTTCTGGTAGTGTGTGTGTGTGTGTGTGTGTGTGTGTGTGTGTGTGTGTGTGAGAGAGAGAGAGAGAGAGAGAGCGTATGCGCACGTGTGTGCACCAGTCCTGGGGCTTGAACTCAGGGCCTGGGCGCTGTCCCTGAGCTGCTTTTTGCTGGATGCTAGCATCCTACCACTTTTATCACTTGAGCCATTGCTCCACTAATGGCTTCATAAAAATAGTTTATTGGAGATAAGAGTCTCATGGACTTTCTTGCCCAGGCTGGCTTTGAACCATGATCCTCAGATCTCAGCCTCCTGAGAAGCCACCAGCACCAGGTTCTTTCTTTTCTTTTTTTTGCAGGTACTGAAGTTTGAATTCAGGGTCCTCACACTCTCGCTTAACCTTTTTCTGCTCAAATCTGGCATTCTACCACTTGAGCCACACCTCTACCTCTGGCTTTTATAGGTTCATTGGAGCTAAGTATCTCATGGACTTTCCTGCCCTGGGCTGGCTCTAAACTGCAGTCCTCAGATCTTAGCCTCTGGAGTAGCTGGGATGACAGGCCTGGGCCATCACCAGCACCCAGCTCTTTGGGGGTGTAGGGAGAGAACCTAGGGATTGGGAGTGGGTCCTGGCTGCCATTTCCTGACCCCTGGACAGCTTCCTTTCCCTATCTGAATTTTGGCTCAGCTGAAAGGTGAAGGTTAGGCTGCCTCTGGTGTCTGCACCTGATAAGATCTGAGGGTTGGTTGCAGTTCAAGCTTGGGGGAAGCTTCCAGGGCCCTCAGGTGCAGCTTGGTGGGGCTTGGGGGTTGGGGAAGGATATGGAGGAGGATGGTAGGATGGGCCGGGCCAGAGTTCCAGGTAGCTAGGCCAGGAGATGTGAAAGGGGGTGGTAGGAAATGGTGGGCCTAGCCTACAAAGAAGTTGGAAGGTTGAGGCCAGCTGGAGCAGGGCCTACAAAGCCACATGGGTGGGGTGGGGCTGTGTCTCTCTCCAGGATGTACAGTCACATCCAGTTGGCCAGCAAGCTCTCTCCCGGCTGTGACTATGCCCTATTCAAGGTAAGCTCTGCTCCCGTGCCCCCTTCCCCAAAAGGGACACAGGGGAAGGGGCCAATTTCCTCTGCTCTAGCTCACTGGTCGAGCTGGGATGGGCGGGTCCTGGACAGCGTGTGAGAGCAGAGGTTGGGTCTGATTGGAGGAACTGCTTGACAGAAGCCCAGACAAAGTGGGTCAGGCCTGAGCGTTGCCTTCAAAGATGCTGAAGAGTCTGGAAGGAAGCTGGACACTGGCTTGGCTCACACCTGTCATCCTAGCTACTCAAGAGGCTGAGATCTGAGGATCACAGTGGTTCAAAGCCAGCCTGGGCGGGAAAGTCTGTGACACTCTTATCTCCAATGAATCACCAAAAACATGGAATGGATTTGTAGCTTGTGTGGTAGAATACAGTGCCCAGGCCTTGACGTCAAGCTCCAGTGTTAGTACAAAAACATGAAAATGAAAGCCTGGGAATCCGGAAGGAGAGGGAGTATGGAGGCAAAGGAGCCGAGGCTTCTAGTTAATTGCTTCCTCATGGCCAGCCTGTCCCCTTCCTAGGTGGTTTCTGCCCAGTGAGGTTTGTGGGAGCTTTTTTCCCCCCTCAAGGCTGGTGCTTTGCCACATGAGCCACAGCACCACTCGTGGCTTGTTTTTTGGTGGTGCATTGGAAATAGGACTCTCAGACTTTTCTACCTGAGCTGGCTTTGAACGGTGATCCTTAGCTCGCAGTCTCCCGAGTTGCTGGGCTGCCAGGCACCTGACTCTCATCTCCCTCTGATGGTGGCCACCCACCCTGCAGGATGGCATCGAGCCCATGTGGGAGGACAGCAGGAACAAGCGAGGTGGCCGCTGGCTGGTCAGCCTGGCTAAGCAGCAGCGCCATAGCGAACTGGACCGTCTGTGGCTGGAGACGGTGTGTGGCTGGCTGGGAGGTGGGGGTGGTGGGAGGTCTTGAGGGGCAGTGGTCTTGAGGGTGTTCATGGCTGTGCCCCAGCGGAAGCTCCCCCCCCCCCCATTCTCCCCTTTGGCTGCAGTTGCTGTGTCTGATTGGGGACAGCTTTGAGGAGCACAGCAGAGAGGTGTGTGGGGCCGTCATCAACATCCGCCCCAAGGGGGACAAGATTGCTGTGTGGACGAGTAATGCTGAGAACCAGGCTGGCGTGTTGCACATTGGGTGAGGGGCACGCTCTGTCCTGGGGCTGAGGATTGTGGGGGGGTGTCCTGTGTGTGGGAATGGCTTGGCCATTCCCATTGCCCATTGGGGGCATTCTCCAGAACTCTTGGTGCCCTGTCCTCCTCTTTCCTTACACAAAAGGGTGGAAGACTGGACATGAGGTCATTTCTAGCAGAACCCTGCATTTGCGTGACAGGGTCCCAGTGTGGGAGCTGAGTGGGGTGCTCACACACCTGTCATGGTAGCTGCTCAGGAGGTTGAGAGCTGAGGATCTTGGTTCAAAGCCAGCCCAGGAAAGTAGAAGTATGGTTTGGCTCAAGTGGTAGAGCACCAGCCTTGAAGGTGAAAAGCCAAGCAAGAGTATAAAGCCTTGTGGGTAGGGACGGGAAGAAAAACTGGAAGAAAGCCAGGGAAAGGGTGACACTGTCCAAAAAGGAATGTACTCTTTGCCTGACTGATGAAACTAACAATCATCCGGGTGCTGGTGCCTTACACCTGTAACCCTAGCTACTCAGGAAGCTGAGATCTGAAGATCATAGTTCAGTCAGCCTGGGCAGGAAAATTCATGAGACTTATCTCCAAGAAACCACCAGGAAACCAGACATGGTACTACAGCTCAAAGTGGTAGAGTGTTAACCTTGAGCAAAAGAGCTTAGAGACAGTGCTCAGGCCTGAGTTCAAGTCCCACGATAGACCAAAAAGTAAAAAAACAATAAAAAAGAGCACAAGGTTCTGAGTTCAAGCCCCAATACCGGCACAATAAAGCCAACAGGCGTCCTAGTTTGTGCAAGATATACAAAACAGGAGCAGCTGTGGCTGGAATCAGGGTGAAGATCTGGTGGGCAAAAGACGGGAGCCCAGGTTGTCTCCAGGAGGCTCTAAGGAGTGCCTGCCTGTGTTTCCTTTGCCTTCTGCAGGCAGGTATACAAAGAGCGCCTGGGCCTTTCCATGAAGACTATCATCGGGTACCAGGCCCACACTGACACAGCCTCCAAGAGCAACTCCCTAGCCAAGAACAAGTTTGTGGTGTGAGGGGCTGTGGTAGGTCCAGGATTTCACCTGCAGTTGGCCAGTGTAAGGGGGTTTGTGGTGGGGAGACCAGACTATACCATCGATCTTGGACTGCATATGGGACGAGGTCTTGCTACATTACAGGCTGGCCTCAAATGTCTGGGCTCAAATGATTATCCTGCCTCAGTTTCCTGGGTATCTGGGTTTACAGTAGTATGCAACCACACCCAGCTTCATAGCCAACAACCTCTGAATATGATCCTTCCCTTCCTGGGATTTGAAGCCAGGGCTTTGCACATTTGAGCTATACTCCCAGCCATTTTTGCTTTTTTTTTTTTTCTTAAAAAAAAAAACTCAGGGCCTGGGCGCTGCTGTCCCTGAGCCTCTTGGTACTAAAGCCTAGTACTCTAGCACTTGGGCCACGGCACTACTTCTAGCTTTTTCTGAGTAGTTTATTGGCGAATAAAGAGCCTCCTGGACTTTTCTTCCTTGAACTGGCTTCGAACTGTGATCCTCAGATCTCAGCCTCCTGAGTAGCTAGGATTACAGGTGTGAACCACTGGCACCCAGCTTCCATTTTGTTTATGAGATAGAGGCTTGTTACCTTTTATTTTTTTTTTTTTAAATCTGGGCTGGCCTCAAATTCATTGTCCTTCTGTCTCTGCTTCCTGAATAGCTGGGATTACAAGCATGAATCCTGTGCCTGGCTTCATAAAAACATCCTTTCACATGAGTTGGGCTTATGCTTAGTGATAGCAGGGGTGGGGTAGGGATGGCAGGAGGGTCTCTTGAGATTTACTTATCTCACCTGGCGGTGATATGGGGCGAAACCTGGGCACAAAGGCTCATAGGTGGCACAATGATGAGAGGAGAGTCTTGCAAGTCAGCAGCAGTTTTTCTGGGCCCTTCCAAGCAGGGGCGAGTGGCTCTTTCACTTTAAGGGAGGGGACTTAAGGCCACTGCTCTTCTGAGAATGGAGGTTCAGAGGTGGGGTGCTGAAATCAGTATAGGTTGCCTCTCATCAGATCAGGGCCCACGTGGAATGTGTCTGCTCCTTAACACAGCTGTGGCTGGGACCTTGGCATGGGGCTGGAAGACTAGAGGCACAAGACTAGAGGACTGAAGAATTCCTGCACAGCAGCCCCTCCCCATCTCCTCCTCTCCTGTGGGCAGGGCCAGCAGCCTCTTCCAGCCTTAGGATCAGGCTGAAGTGGGGGCCTCAGGCCCTAGGATGAGAGATTGATGTGGGTCCAGGGTCGATCATGGCTTGTTTTTTGTTTCTTCTGTACTGGGATTTTTGCTCAGGGCCTTACTTCTCCTGAAGTCAGGCCTCCAGTCCTCCCTCCAGCCCAACAGGGCTTCCTTAAAAGCTGGCTAACTTGAAGCTTAATTACCTTCTGGCATCACTTGTGAACAGATACTTCTGAATAAACTAGCAGTTGAATTTTGTGTGTGTGTGTGTGTGTGTGTGTGTGTGTGTGTGAGAGAGAGAGAGAGAGAGAGAGAAGAGCACACAATGGGACTTGAACTCAGGGCCTGGGCTCTGTCCTTTAGCTTTTCCACTCAAGACTGGTGCTCCACCACTGAAGCCATGCTTCTGCTTCCAGAGATGAGTCACATGGACTTTCAGGCTGTCTTTGAACCCCCATCCTCTCAGATCTCAGCCCTGGGGATCTCAGCTAGGATTATAAGCCCAGAGCCATGGGCACTGGCTTAATTTTTTTTTTTTTTTTTTGGCCAGTCCTGGGCCTTGAACTCAGGGCCTGAACACTGTCCCTGGCTTCTTCCCACTCAAGGTTTAGCACTCTGCTACCTGAGCCACAGCGCCCCTTCTGGCCGTTTTCCATATACGTGGTGCTGGGGAATCGAACCGAGAGCTTCATGTGTAGGAGGCAAGCGCTCTTGCCACTAGGCCATATTCCCAGCCCATGGCTTAATTTTTTTTTTTTTTTGGCCAGTCCTGGGCCTTGGACTCAGGGCCTGAGCACTGTCCCTGGCTTCTTCCCGCTCAAGGCTAGCACTCTGCCACTTGAGCCACAGCGCCGCTTCTGGCCGTTTTCTGTATATGTGGTGCTGGGGAATCGAACCTAGGGCCTCGTGTATCCGAGGCAGGCACTCTTGCCACTAGGCTATATCCCCAGCCCCATGGCTTAATTTTTTAAAATGAGGTTTGAACTTGGAGTCCTCCTTCTTGCTAGGTAGGTGTTCTATCGTTTGAGCCCCAATCTAAACGGACACATTTTTTAAGAAGAGCTCTAAAGTTTTTGAACCTGATCCAGGCTGCTGGAGTATAGATAGGCTCCTGTCCTGCCTTGAGGGGGGCTCTTGTGAAAGTTCCTGGTAATACTGAGCAGGGTCGGGGCCCAAGTTGGCATTGGGGATGGGGTGGGTAAGGGACATGACTGAGAAGCCTCAACTACCCCAGATGTGTGAGCCAGAAAGTGGGGGGTTAGGTCCTGGTTAAATGGAAAGAGCTCGCCCGGCTTCCGTGTCCTCTGTATGCTCGGCTGCTGTTTTGCAATCAGATCAGGTGCACCTGCTGGAGTGGGGGCCACACACCCCATCCCTCCAAGAGCAGGTACCGGGGTGGGCTCCAGCAGCAAGGCCCGGGTTCTGATCCGTTCGGGCTGGGGTCCTTAAAGGCTGCAACCACCCGCACCTTCAACAGCGGTGTCGCTGCGGGATCCCAGAGGCTGTGAGGCGGGGCCAAGAGCTGGGGCAGAGCCTGGATCCGGGCGCGGCTTGGCCTGGAGGCGGGGCTGCGGGCGGAGTCTCGTCCAAAGGCGGGGATGTGAGAAACTGTTGGGCTATGGGCGGGGCCTGGCCTGGGGGCGTGGCAGAGCCCAGAGGTCTGGCTCGGCTCGGAGGTGGGGCTCTGAGAACCTAAATAGGGCTAGGGGGCAAAGTTTGAGAGAGGGAGTGGCTCGGTTTGGAGGCGGGGCTCCAAGAGCCTGAGTGGGGCCGAGGGCGGAGTCGGTTGGGGGCGTGGCTACCCGAGAAGGGGCGGAGTCGGGGAGAGCGTGGTCTGCCCGGGGGCGTGTCTCTGTCTGGGGGCGTGGCTCCGGGGCACGGTGCGTTGCTCCGGGCGTGGCGGACGGTGCGCCTGGGCGGTCCCAGCGGGCGGGGCGGGGCAGGCCGGGCGGCCCTCGGGGTGGCCGCGGCCGCCGCCACGAAGCTGCAGCCGCCGGGCTAGCCCCGGGGCGGCTCGAGCCCAGGGGGGCCGGCAGAGGGCTGCGGCCCGTCCGGGTGCCGGGCTCCGGTCTCGGGGCCGGCGGCGGCGGCGGCGGCCGCTCACCATGCCGGCCAAGCACCAGCACTTCCAGGAGCCCGCGGTCGGCTGCTGCGGGAAATACTTCCTGTTTGGCTTCAATGTCGTCTTCTGGGTGAGCGCGGGGTCTGCGGCCCCGGGGGCCCGCCCCGCGCGGGCAGCGGCAGCGGCGGCGGCGGGCGCCCTCTCCGCGCCCCTGCGTGCGGCCCGGCCCCGCCCGCCCCCCGTCCGTCCTTTCCCCGGGCGCCGCCGAGAGGCCCGGATTGCGGGGGGCGGGGCCGGCGGGCGGGCGGGGCCGGGGGTGCGGGAGCCTCCGGGGTCACCAGGGCCCCGAGCACGAGGGAGAGTTCGGCCTGAGGACCCGGGCCCGCGGCACCCTCTCCGGCGCTGAGCCCCACGCGGGGGCTCGGGGCCTCCGTGCCCCGCCAGCGCCCCCCACTCCCCGGGATTTGGCTCCTCGTCCCGGGCTCCCGCAGAGTAGCCGGGTCATACTGGCCAGCCCGGAGGAAGGGTGGGGAACGGCGGCAGCTTCCTGGGGAGGGGAGGAGAACCCCGATTTCCAGCCCTCTTGGAGGACGAATTCAGCAGTGCACGGCTGGCAGAGCCCGGTGCCCCTTGCAGGGCGGCATCTGTGCCCTGGGCCCTGCCAAGTCATCGTGCCCTGCTCCCTCCTCCACTTCCCATGGCTCCTCAGGCCCTGGGGCGGAGGGAGGGCAAACCTTCTTGTGGCTGTCCAGCCGGATGGATTGGGTGGCACCTGCCACCCGTGGGGTGGTGATGGGGTGTGGGCAGCTGCAGGGAGCCGGGGCAGGGAATCCGCAGACCTGGGTGGGGCCGGCCTGGGTGTGAGGCCTTGGACAAGTCACCTGACCACTTGGGGAGTCAGCTTTCAGACAGGGAGGGGATAATCCAGTTTGCACCTCAGTGTTCTAATCAGTTATATTCTACAACCATCATAATTTACATATAATTAATTAGTGCACACCAATACTGGGGGTTGAACTCAGGGCCTGGGTGCTGCCCCTTAGTTTCTCTCAAGGCTAGTGCCCTACCACTTGAGCTACACCTCCACTTCCAGCTTTTTAGTGGTTAATTGGAGAGAAGAGACTTTCCTGCCCAGGCTGGCATTGAACCAAGTACTCAGGCCGTAGCCATCAGTGCCTGTCTCTAACCCCACTTTGTGTGTATATGCCTGGGGCTTGAACTCAGGACCTGGGCACTGTCCCTGAACTTTTGTGCTCAAGGCTAACACTGTACCACTTGAGCCGCAGTGTTTTGGTGGTTAATTGGAGTTGAGTCTCATGAATTTTCCTGCCTGGGTTGGCCTCGAACTGCCATCCTTAGATCTCAGCCTTCTGAGCAGCTGGGAATACAGGTGTTCCAGGTGTGAGAAATTGGTGCCTGGCTTTTTCTACCCCACTTTTAATTCCCAGTAAGGGGTCCCTGATATCCATCCTGAGTCTGGAGTGGCTTCAGCCCCCCCCCCTCAGGCTGCCCTGTGGGGGAGAAGCCCTGTCATGAGTTTGGAAGCTGGACAGGGCACCTGGTCCCACTCATTAGCAGCCTGTGTCCCCCACCTTCCTGAAGACCCTCGAGTCCCAGGTAAGGGAAAGGGGAGGGGTGTCCTGGTGCTCTGGTCTTTACTGCAACTCTTGCAGGTGCTGGGGGCCCTGTTCCTGGCTATTGGCCTCTGGGCCTGGGGTGAGAAGGTAAGACAGTGACATAGGTCTTGCCATGAGGGTGAGGTGATGGGGGTGATGGGAAGGCTGGTCTCCCACGCCTGCCTCTGCCTCCTGCACAGGGCGTTCTCTCCAACATCTCAGCGCTGACAGATCTGGGCGGCCTTGACCCCGTGTGGCTGTTTGTGGTGGTTGGAGGCGTCATGTCGGTGCTTGGCTTTGCAGGCTGCATTGGAGCCCTCCGGGAGAACACCTTCCTGCTCAAGTTTGTAAGCCCCCCCATCTCTACCTGCCAGGGAACCCCATCATTTTGTCATTTACCTCTTGGAGTACAGTAGGGGCTCAGTAAAGGGTAGCTGTGGTGTGCTGTCAGCATCATTAGATTATTTATGCCAGTACTGAGTCTTGAACTCAGGGCCTTGCACTCTTGCTTAGCTTTTCTTCCCCTGCTCAGGCAGGCTTTGCTACCACTTGAGCTTCACCCTTGTTTATGGCTTTTTTTGCTAGTTAATTGGAGATTGGAGTCTCTCAGATTTGTCTGCCCAACCCAGCTTCGAACCATGATCCTCAGATCTCAGCCTCTAGAGTAGGTAGGATGACAGGCTTGAGCCACCGGCCCTTAGTATCATGCTGCTTCTATTTATTAGGATCCTTTAGGTTCTCAGTAACTAAGACCCAGTGGCCTGTGCACAGAAATGTATTTATTGGCTCATGAAAAGGAAAAGCCTGGGCATTGTGGGCGCAGGTGTGTTTGCCAAGGTTGCCACAGTGTCACTTAGCAGAGTCTCTGTTTCCTAGCGCTGCCCCTGTTGGGTTGGTGCCAGTCCCTGGAATGGTTGGAGTAATGGTTGGGGGTCTTGGAAAGGGGGTGCTGGTCTCACTCACTCCCCTCAAGAGGTCCTGGGGGAGTTTAAGAACTTTTCTCCCAATTCTTCTCCCACACCACTTTTAATTGCATCTCCTCGTCTCTAATTGGCCATCTCTGGACCAATCTCTGTGGGCTGGGAGGAGCTAGTGCTCTGATTGGTGGGCAGGAGGCACATGCTCAGTCCTGTATCTGGGATGGGAAGAGAGGGAGGGAGAGACACACACACACAGACACAGAGACAGAGACAGAGACAGAGACGGGGACTGTATTCCAGTCAGGAACTAAAGGTATGCATACAGTGTGCTAGCTCCAGAAGTCAGGTAAAGGGTAACCAGGTAAGGGCTGGATAGGTCAGAACAGCTGTGCCTTTTGCCAGCATTCAGTGGTGTTAAGGGGGCAGAGGGCAAGCTGACTGGTAGTGCACTTGCCCAGCAGGCTCCCAGCAGGCTCAGGGCCCTGGGCTCCATCCTTAACCCTATATGGGGTGGAGGCCAGTGAGCAATGCTGCAGTCATGGAGTGGGACTGGGGTCACTGGACTCCCCTCGGCTGTGGTGGAGACTGGGGTGTAGCGCTTTCCTGTGGCACCCCCAGATCCCTAGTCTTCAATGTCCGCCCTCTCTGTGTCCCTAATCCAGTTCTCCATATTCCTTGGCCTCATCTTCTTCTTGGAGCTGGCAACAGGGATCCTGGCCTTCATCTTCAAGGACTGGATCCGAGACCAGCTCAACCTCTTCATCAACAACAACGTCAAGGCCTACCGGGACGACATCGACCTTCAGAACCTCATAGACTTTGCTCAGGAATATGTGAGTCCAGCAGGGCTGCCGCAGGGGCCTGGTGCGCACCTGAGGCGGGGAGCCGGTTCCCTGGGTACTGGGGACCCCCCCCCCCGCCCTCAGGGAAGGGACTCAGGAGGTGCCTGTCCCCACAGAGCCACCCCTTAGTGGCCTCTCTGCATCCCCGTGATCTTGAAGCAAAAGAGCTTAGGGAGAGGGAAATAGGCTTTTTTTGGGGGCCAAGGCTTTTTTGTCAGCTGCTGGGGTTTGGGATGTGAACGTAGAGCCTGGGCCCTGTCCCTTAGCTTTTTTCACTCAAGGCTAGTGCTCTGCTCTTTGAGCCACTGCTCTACTTCTGGCTTTTTGCTGGTAATTGGAGATGAGAGTCTCATGGACTTTCCAGCCTAGGCTGGCTTTGAACCATGATCTTCCAGTTTCACCTTCCTGACTATTTAGGATGACAGTCTAGGAGCCATTGGTACCTGGGTCCAAACCAGTGTCTCTTCCTCCCTTCCCCTCCCCCTTCCCTCCCTCCCCTCCCTCCTTCCCTTTCCAGCCTCTCCTGGGTTAGGAGGGCAGGCTGTGCCCCACAGCTTCTACCACACTGGGGGCTACGACCCCCCCCTCGCCGCCCACCCTGTGAGGGAAGGGGGTGGGTAGCAGCCCTTTCTCCAGTTAGGAACGAGGCTCCAGGGGTGGGGTGGCTCACCTGGGGGTCCCCGCTCTCCTGGCAGTGGTCTTGCTGTGGAGCCCGAGGACCCAGTGACTGGAACCTCAATATCTACTTCAACTGCACTGACTTGAACCCCAGCCGGGAGCGCTGTGGGGTGCCCTTCTCCTGCTGCGTCAAGGACCCTGCGGTGAGTAGGGGCATTGAGGTGCAGACATTCCCCTGCCCCCGCCCCCGTTGTGGATGTGTGGGAGGCATGTTTTTTTTTTTTTTTTTTTTGGCCAGTCCTAGGCCTTGGACTCAGGGCCTGAGCACTGTCCCTGGCTTCTTCCTGCTCAAGGCTAGCACTCTGCCACCTGAGCCACAGCGCCCCTTCTGGCCGTTTTCCATATATGTGGTGCTGGGGAATCGAACCGAGAGCTTCCTGTGTAGGAGGCAAGCACTCTTGCCACTAGGCTATATTCCCAGCCCGGAGGCATGGATTTGTCTGGAGCATGGAGTTGTGTCTGGGGACTCCGAGGCCCCCCACAGCTGGCTGCCTGCCTTCTACAAGTGTGGGTCTGTTTCTAGTCAGCAAAAACAGCGGTAGGACCCCGGGCACCCCAGGCCTCTAAGCTCCCCTGCTCCACGAAGCACCCCTTGCAGCCATGGGTGCTCTGGCTACCTTCCTCGCCGTGTGTGGCAGGGACCCCCGGCCTCTGTGCTGGGGCGCAGGCCCAGGTGGTTCTGACCCTGTTAGGGTGTCTCATAGTCACCCCCTCCAGTGAGCCAGCATCTGAGCCCCCCCCCCCCCCAGGCCTAGGTCTCCCCACTGTTGGAAAATGCGATGATGCCAGGCAGGGTGGCTCATGCCTGTCATCCTAGCTACTCAGGAGGCTGAGTTCTGAGGACCGCAGTTCAAAGCCAGCCCATGAGACTCTGATCTCCAGTGAATTGCCAAGAAGCCAAAGTGGTGCTGTGGTTTAAGTGGTACAGTGGTAGTCTTGAGCAAAAAAGCTAAGGGACAGGGCCCAGGCCCTGAGTTCAAGCCCTGGTACTGGCACACACACACAAATAATGAGAAGGAAAACAAAAGTGCACAAACCCTGTTGAGGCAGAATGCTTGCCTGAGCCCCCATTCCACATCTGGGAGATCAGCCTGGGGCTCAGGGACCTGGGGGAGAGGAGCCTGCAGTCCCCAGCCCTGGGTGGCCTCACCTTGTGTCCTGGCCTCTTTCTCCGCAGGAAGATGTCCTCAACACCCAGTGTGGCTATGACGTTCGGCTCAAACTGGTGAGGGTTTGGGCCCAGGCTCGGGGCAGCCGGGGACCCTGAGGGTGGGATGGGGCTCCTGAAGCGCCTGTGGAAGGCCTCGGGGGCTCTGTAGAGAGGGTCTGGGGCCCCTTGGCATCCAGGGTGTGGCGTGGAGTGGGGGTGAGCTTGTGGGTGTGGCACACACGGCTACTTGTCCCCCCTGCTGGCCTGCCTGCATTGCCCTCCACCTTGGAAACTCATGCTTGTGACACAGGTCTGCTCTCCTGTGCAGGGAGAAAGGTGGGAAGGCTGGTGGATTTATGTATGAGGACAGTCATGTGACTTTCCTTGAGAACTTGGTCAGGTGACTTTCTGTGAGCCCACAGAGGGTGCTGGACAGGGCAGCGAGGAGAGGTGTCAGAGGCCGGGGGATCCCGCAAGGCCTCTACAGCGGAGTCTCCTTGCGAGGATCAGCTGTGCAGAGGCCCTGGGCAGGGCTTGGGCTTGGCGGGCTGAAGGAGGGCAGGGAGAGCTGGGCACGGTGAGGGGGCCTGGGCAGCCAGGCAGGCGGCCCACCCGGTGCCTGCGCCCTCAGGAGCTGGAGCAGCAGGGCTTCATCTACACCAAAGGCTGCGTGGGCCAGTTCGAGAAGTGGCTGCAGGACAACCTGATTCTCGTGGCTGGGGTCTTCCTGGGCATCGCGCTCCTGCAGGTACCGCTGGGGGCCCTGCTCGGCCCCGCCCCTGCCCCACCGGCCCTGCCCACCTCCCTGCTGGCCCCGCCCCTGCCCCGCCGGCCCTGCCCACCGCCCTGCTGGCCCCGCCCCCGCCCCGCCGGCTCTGCCCACCGCCCTGCTGGCCCCGCCCCCGCCCCGCCGGCTCTGCCCACCTCCCTGCTGGCCCCGCCCCTGCCCCGCCGGCTCTGCCCACCGCCCTGCCCCTGCCCTGCTGGCCCCACCCCTACCCGCCCTCAGCCGGGCCCGCCCACCACCCTGCCCTCCGCCCTTGCCCCACCGGCCCCGCCCACCACCCACCCCACCAGCCACATCCCGCCCATCCCTGCCCAGCCCCTGCCTACCACCCCATTCCCCGCCCCCACCCACTCCCGGCCCAGCTCCTGCCCCGCCCGCCACGCCCCCGCCTCCCCTCCCCCCCCCCCCCAGCCGCCCTCAGCCGCCCTCTGCCTCGCAGATCTTCGGCATCTGCCTGGCCCAGAACCTCGTGAGTGACATCCGGGCGGTGAAGGCCAACTGGTGAGCGGCCCCCGGGCCTCCGCAGAGCCCTCCACGCTGCTCACGCACCGCACACCCCGGCAAGGCCGCAGGAGGCATCCGCCTGGACCTGGGGCGTCCTGTCCCCCCACAGGAGCCAGTGTCTCGCCGCTGGGGGGCCGTGGCTGTCCAGGGCCTGGGAAGGCGCGGCGGGGTGGGAACTGGCTTCCTCCCCTCCCTGCCGTGCGGGGCTCCCCGGTGCATGGCGGCCGGGGCTCTGCCCTGGCCCACACAGTTCCCGAGCTTTCCTGCTATCTGGGACCGTGCTCTGTGTGCCACCTCGGACTCGAACTCAGGGCCTGCACGCCGTCCCTAAGCGTTTTTTTGCTCAGGGCTGGTGCTCTACCACCTCCCACTTCCAGCTTTTTTGTGGTTAATTGGAACTAAGAGTCTCACAGACTTGCCCTCGTGAGCTGGCTCTGGATTACGATCCTCAGATCCCAGCCTCCTGAGCAGCTAGGATGACGGGTGTGAGCCTCTGGTGCCTGGCTCTGCTCTTGACCTTGAGCCTGCGGGCCACCTCAGCCTGGGTGTCCCGGGCCTGGCAAAAGACCCACGAATGTTCTCTCGCTCGCTCGCCTCTCAGGATCACACATGATGATGGCTACAAACTACTCAAATAAACAGAACGTGGGAAACCACTGGCTTAGCCCACCACCCAAAGCACCCCCTGCGTGCTGTGGTTCTTGGCACAGCACTGTGGTAAGGGCCCTGGCCCAGAGCCAGCAGCGCACAAGCTGACTGAGGCCTGCTCTCGGCGGTGCTCTCTGTCTGTCTCTCTGTCTCTCTCTCTCTTTCCCTCTCCCTTTCCCTCTCCCTCTCCCCTTCCCCCTCCCTCTCCTCTCCCCACCTTCTGTCTCTACTTTTGGCATTTTGGTGGTTAACTTGAGAGAAGAGTCTCTCAGACTTTTCTGCCCAGGCTGGCTTTGAACTGTGGTCCTCAGACCTCAGCCTCTTGAGTAGCTGGGATGACAGGCGTGAGCTAAGGTGCCGGCTCCCGAGTCTCTTGATGGATGTCTGCCTGGTCACCCCAACTCTCCAGTGGCAGGGTCACCCACAACCTGAGCACCCGAGCTCACTGAGACCCTGCTCAGCCCCCCCGCCCCGTCCCTGACCCCCGGTGAGCGCCACCTCCCCCTGGGTGGTCCCCGTAAATATCACAAGGCCACTGTGGCCCCCAGGATGCAAAGGAAAGAAGGCTGGGACTTGCTGCTGTGGACTCAGCTGGCAAAGGAAGTAGCTGGGTGCCTGGGGCAGGGAGCTGAGTGGAGTCTGTTTGGAGAGGATGGATAGTTTGTATCTAGGCTTAGAATCGCCCCAGACCATTCTTGCGGCCTGCAGAGTGGCCGTGTGGCCATCAGAGGGCGCCACAGCTCAGTATTTCTTGGGTCTGGCAGCTTGAAGCACAGTGTGTGATGCTTTCTTTTCTTTTTCTCTTTGGTGTATTGGAACTGGGGCTTGAACTCAGGGCCTGGGCACTGTCAGCTTTTTTGCTCAAGGCTGGCACTCTTCTACTTGAGCCACAGTCCCACTTCAGCTTTAAAAAAAAATAAATTGGAGATAAGACTTGATTGAAAAAGACTTGATAAGACAGATTGAAAAAATACACAAAAATTCCCCTAAAAACCCCAAACCCCCAAAACCAACCTCACTGACTGCTTTCTGGGCTGGCTTGGAACTATGAACCTTAGCTCTCTCCCCAAGGCCTCACCGCTAAACGCTGCTGCACTGGGCCCATGCTTTTAACATGTCCCTGTGGAATCATGCAGGTCCCGGCCATAGCCCACTGTTAGGTGCAGAGCAGCACTGGTTAGAGACAGGCTGTGGTTCCTACAATAGAACATGGATGGGTTTGGGCCCCCTCGGGGCCTGAACCACAGATGCAGCCTCTTCAGATGAGCAGAAAGCACAGGAAACATCTAAGGTTGCTCTTCTGCCATTAGCTGGGTCTCTGGCCATGGGGGCCAATGTCATCCTTCTGCCCTCTGTCAGGCCGATGCACATGGGTAGTGGCAAGTGACAGGTCCTGTCTGCAGGCCTAGGTGTCCCCTAACATGGTGGCCCTGCTTTATCCAGCCCTAGGAAAGACTCCATCAGCTCCTCATGACCTTTCGAGAGAACAGGTTATGGCATTAGACCACACTACCCCAGGAGAGAGACAGCACCAGAGTGAGGAGCTGAAGGTACTGAGATCAAGCTGGCAGGTTCCTGCTTTGCTGGTTAGACAAGATGAATGAAGGTTAGCACCCAGGGAGACACAGGCAGCTACAACTCCCAGTGGCCACCAGAGGGCGCCAAGGCACAGCACAGGGGTCAGCTGTGTGGGTCGTGTGACCACCAGAGGGCACCAGAGTGCCACTTGTGGCATAGGGGATCAGCTGTGTGGGTGTCAAGTGAACACAAGAGGGTGCTAAAGTACAAATCATGCAACATAGCAGGTCAGCTGTGGGCTTGGTGACCACAAGCGCACCAAAATGCAGTCCATACAGCATAGCCTGTCAGCTGTAGAGGTTATGTGACCACTGGAGGGTACCCAGACAAAACCCATACAACATAAAGGGAGCTGCAAGAATGCCAGGTGGCCTCCAGAGGGTCCCAGAGTACAGAGTACAGTCCAAGCAACACAGCAGGTCAGCTGTGGCCATGTGACCACAAGAGGACGCCAAAGAACAAGCTATATGGCATAGAGGATCAGCTGTAATGATGTGCTGTGGCCATCAGAGGGTGCCAGAGCTTGGCCCATGCTCCATAGCAGGTCAGCGGTGTGAGGACCCCATGACTACAAGGCACCAAACTACAGCCCACCTGGCATAGTGGGTCAGCATAAAACACTATTTATGGAAATATTTCAGGAAATAGAAACGAGGTGTTTTTTGTTTTTCTCTGTTGTTTTTGTTTTCTTTTCTTGCTGTTTGTGCATTTATCTGGCTTTGGGAAGGAAAGGGGGGGTCACAAAAATGAAGGAACAAAGGGTGAACAAATGTGCCTGTGGTCGTCACTGGCACACTATGTGGAAAATGAACTCTACAACTTGTGGATGGGAATGGGAGGGGGAAACTGGGAGAGAGCAAAGGAAGGGGTGACTTTGTCTAGAAATGTACTCATCCCCTGACCTACGGAACTGTAACCCACTCTGTACATCACTTTCATAATAATTAAAAAATGGAAAAAAGGCACCAAAGTTCACACCATAAGGCACCGTGGGTCAGCTGCGAGGATGCCCAGTGGCCACTAGGGGATGCCAAAGTACAGTCCACACGGACTGGCAGCTGGGAAGGTGTTGAGTGACCACCAGAGGGCACTAAAGTGCAGCCTATGCAGAAAAACGGGTCAGCGGTGGGTCACATGATCACCAGAGGATGCCCAAAGCTAGCAATACAACATAAATAAATCAGCTGCCAGGGTATCAAGTGACTGCAAGAATCCGAAGTACACGCCTTGCAGTATACGGTCATCTGTGTGGGGGTGGGGGAGCCAAGTGATCACCAAAGGAGGTCACAGCACAGGACGTCACCTAGCGAGGAAGTGGTGAGGATGCTAAGTGTCCACCACAGGGCACCAGAGTGCAATCCCTGAGGAACAGTAGGTCAGCTGCAAGGCTGCCACGTGTCCGCCAGAGGGCGCCAAGACGCAACCTGTGCAACAGCAGGTAGGCTGCGAGGCTGTCATGTGTCCGCCAGAGGGCGCCAAAACACAACCTGTGCAACAGCGGGTCAGCTGCGAGGCTGCCACGTGTCCACCAGAGGGCGCCAAAACACAACCTGTGCAACCCAGTGGGTCAGCTGCGAGGCTGCCACGTGTCCACCAGAGGGCGCCAAGACACAACCTATGCAACCCAGTGGGTCAGCTGCGAGGCTGCCACGTGTCCACCAGAGGGCGCCAAGACACAACCTATGCAACCCAGCAGGTGTGCTGCAAGGCTGCCATGTGTCCACCAGAGGGCAGCAGGGAGCAGCCCGTGAGGTGCAGCCCAGGGGCGGTGGCCCCGAAGGCCCGCGGGCCCAGCCTCTGCCAGGCTCCGCTGGGAACTCGAGCGGCCAGCACCTGGTCCTTTTCTCCTGAAGCCGCCTGGTCTGCTGCCTTCGCCTCCCTCCGGTCACGTAGCCGGGTTTGCTAAGCACCTACTGTGCACCCCACCGTGGAGACGGAAGGAGGAGGACGAGGCCCCCGCGCCCCCGGAGCCGCGGACCCGGGGCGCCCAGCTTTGCTTCGGGCGTTGATTTCGCTTCAGATGCGCCACGGCACCAAGGCGGCTTCGAGGAGACGCGGGGGGCGCCCGGCCGCACCGCGCTGCCCATCCAGGGACCTTCGTGGGATCCCAGGCGCGGTGCTGGGACTCAGTTCCTCTACGCCCAGGCGCGGTACTAGGACTCGGTCCCTTTGCGCCACCTGGGCGCTGGGGCTGCAGGTGAGGCGGCCGCGCCGTCCCTGTCTTTAGCAGCGTGGACACTGCGCTTACTGGCGTCCTGCTCTCCGCGTCCAGCCCCCTCCGCGCCCGAGGCGTCATGCTCCCCACGCCCCGCCCCGCCCCCTCGGCGCCCCGTGGCGTCGTGCTCTTCAGGCCCCGCCCCCGCCCCGCCCCCTCCGCGCCCCGTGGCGTCGTGCTCTTCAGGCCCCGCCCCCGCCCCGCCCCCTCCGCGCCCCGTGGCGTCGTGCTCTTCAGGCCCCGCCCCCCGCCACGCCCCCTCCGCGCCCCGTGGCGTCGTGCTCTCCATGCCCCGCCCCCTTTGTGCCCCATGGCATCGTGTTCTCCGCGCCCCGCCCCCTCCGCCCCCGGGCCCGCCCCGCCCCCGCCACGCCACGCCCCCCGCCGCACCCCCTGCCCCGCCCCCGCCGCCTGCTCCGCAGGCCCCGAGCTTCCACGTGACCGTGACCATCAGGTCAGTGTCATTCACCGCAGAGGGCGTGGACAGCGAGGAAAATAGATTTTGAGCCGGGGGTGGGCGGCTCAGGCCTGAGGTCCCAAGATGGAGGTTCAAAGCCAGCCTGGACGGGGAAAGTTCAGCACAGTCCATCTCCAAAACAGCCGGCAAAAATCAAGGCCCTAGACGTGGTTCAAGTGGTAGAGCAGCAGCCGGGCGAGCTGGAGGCTCTGCATTCAAACCCCAGGACCCCAGGACCCGTCCCCCCAGTAAGCAGAGTTCGTGCTGGAGGAATAACAGAGTGGAAGTCTCAGTCAAGAAGGGGTGGCTGAGGTGTTGACCTTCAGGAAGGAAGAGCGTGTGTGTTGCTGGGGCTTGAACTCAGGGCCTGGGCACTGCCCCTGAGCTTGTTCACTCAAGCCTGGCGCTCTACCACTTGAGCCACAGCCCCACTTCCAGCTTTTTGCTGGTTCATTGGAGACCAGTGTCTTACAGGTTTTCCTGCCTGGGCTGGCTTTGAACTGGGATCCTCAGATCTCAGCCTCCTGAGTAGCAGGGATGACAGGCCGGAGAGCCAGCAGCACCTGGCTGAAAGCAGATTTTTAATTTAAAAAAATTTTATAATGTATTTTATTAATTAAATTTTGTTGACAAGGTGTTGTGCAAAGGGGTACAGTTACATAATAAGGCAGTGAGTACATTTCTTGTGACATCTTACACCCTCATTTTTCTTTCCCTTCCCTAGATCAGGTAGGCATATATACAATACCCAGTGTACCAAAATCATATACAGTAACCACGTGGTGTACGCCAAAGGAAGTTCACCTAGAACTTTAAATGTAACATCAACAATAGTCCTGTGTCCTTCTCTTGGAGTTGTTTTTGCTTATCCTCGTCTTATATGATCAAGTGTACATCGCTGTTGAGCTATTGTGAGCCACTGATAGGTCTATTCTAGACCTTTTTATGTTTAGTAGTTGTTTGGTTTTAGATACATAATGTAAGGTCGCTGAAAGCAGATTTCTTTAAAGCCAAGCAGACGGGCCATGCCAAGGTCCTGGGGTAGGAACAGATGGGGATGAAAGGACCACAGGGGCAGAGGGTGGGCTGAGCTTTGTGGCCAGAGCCAACAGTGCATGCGCCAGGTCAGAAGGGTCAGGGCCAACAAAGCTGATTTTGGGGGGTGCGATGAGCTGGTCACAAAGGCAGGAAGGTGGCCAGGAGGGGCAGCACCTGGGGACCCCAAAGGAGACAGCTTGGGGGAGGCCCCTGCTGCCTGTTCCAGTGAGTCTCAGCCAGTGTGGGGCTGCAGGGGAGGTTGAGGCACAGGCCGAACGCACTGTGCAGCCCGGAGGCCCAGCGCAGGTCAAATCCTTCCAGATTTGGAAATCAATTAATGCTCATTAAAGTGGGGAGATAGAGCCGGATACCCAGGCGGCAGCGAGCCAACCTGGCAGGCGGCAGAAGCTTCTAGAATTCTTGCAGGGTTTGAGACATAAAACCCACGGATTTCTTCATGGGCAATTTAAGCGACGTTCAAGGGTAATCTGGACTGTTCTCTTGATTTCTGCCATATGTGCTGACTTTGCGCCCAGCACCCAAGTTGGAGGTTGCTCTTTCAGCCACCAGGGGCCGGCACCCCAAAAACAGGGGGAGCAGGACACAGGGACACACGCCTGTCATCCCAGCCGCTGAGGACCCCGAGATCCGAGGATCGCAGTTCCAAGTCAGCGGGGCCAGGAAAGTTCTTACTTCCAGTTAACCGCCAAAAAGCTGGAAATGGAGCTGTGGCTCAAAGTGGTAGAATGCTAGCCTTGAAGGAAAGAGCTCAGGGACAGCGCCCAGGCCCTGAGTTCAAACCCCAGGACTGGCAAAAAAAAAAAAAAAAAAAAAGGCAAGATAAGGTCTTGCTCCCTGTGTCCACGCTGGCTTTGAACTTTTGATCCTCAAGTCTCTGGCATCAGAGTAGCTGGGATTACAGGTGTGTGTTACCACACCTGGCTGGGACCCTCATTTTTTACATTTGAATTCTGTCCTGTGGGCCGGGAGGGGGCTGAACCAACAGGTGTCTCAGTGAACAGGGTCTGTGTGCGTGTGTGTGTGTGTGTGTGTGTGCGTGTGCGTGCACACATGGACATCGGGGCAGAAAGTGAGGATGATGGGGGGGGCGGGGAAGGGGGCAGTCCTGCAGAGGACACCCCAAGGTTGCTGTGGACCGGGGCCCCACGCGGCTGCAAAGGCTCTCACAGTGGAGGACCGCAGCCTCTCTGGGCTTTATTATTATTCAAATGAGGATGTGCAAAGGTATTTCATTTGATTGGTAGAATAATAGGAGCCATTTATCTACCTTCTCTCAACCTCTCATATCTGTTTCACTATTTTATGGGATCGCATACATCATAGTAAAGGCAAAAATGTATTTTTTTTCCCCTTGACTTGGGGCTGTGTGCAGGGGTGGGGTGGGGGCGAGCTCGGCAGCTGCGCAGAGGGGCGGCGAGGCGGTGGGGAGAGATGGACGCCTCCTCAAGGAAGATGCCACTGGGTCCCCAGAGGGGAGGGAGGGAGGGGAGGGAGAGGCGGGGAGGGAGAGGCAGAGGGGAGGGGAAGGCAGGGCCGAGCAGCCCCAGCGGGAGCCTTGTGTGGCCCCCGCTGCACGAATTCTTTGTCTTCCTTTAGTTTTGACAAATGACACTTGTCATGCGGGATCCATTCTCCTGAAAAAAGTTAGAGCAGCCCCGCCCCCTCCCTCCCCCCCCTCCCCTCTCCCCCTCCCCCTAGGAACCATCCCGGTGGATTCTTTGTGCTCTGGGTTTTCCAGATACCTGGAGATGCCTTGAAACAAGGAGCTTTGTGGGGGTTCCTGCATCCTCTTCTCTTTTTTTTTCTCCCCTTCCCTCCCCTCCCCCCCCTTCTCAGGCCTCTCTCCCTCCCTCCTGCCCCTCCTGGAAGTCCCCACACCTCTGCACCTGCCCCTCTGCGCTGATTTCCAGGCGTTACCCCAAAGGAGGCCCCCTGCCCCCCATCCCTTCCAGCTCTCAGCAGAATGACTGTGTCCCCCCCAAACTGTAGCTTCCCCCCCGCATGCTCAGGCCCTCATGTTCTTGCTGTCAGCCCAGCTGTTCAGAGGGCCATAGATAAGAGGATCAACGCTGCCCTTCCCCCCCAAGAAACCCCCAAAGACCCTCTACCCCCCCCCCAAATATAACTGAAGCAAAAAGGACAGAGTGGCCTGATTCATAGTGGCAGAGTTCTTTTTTTTTTTTTTCCATTCCTGGGGCTTGGACTCAGGGCCTGAGCACTGTCCCTGGCTTCCTTTTGCTCAAGGCTAGCACTCTGCTACTTGAGCCACAGCGCCACTTCTGGCCATTTTCTATATATGTGGTGATGGGGAATCGAACCCAGGGCTTCATGTATGCGAGGCGAGCACTCTTGCCACTGGGCCATATTCCAGCCATATGTGGCAGAGTTCTTATCTAGCAAGTGTGGGCCTTGAGTACAAACCCCAGTACAGCCCCCCAAACCCTTTCCCCCATCCCCCCACTCCCAGCCCAATCTGGGGTCTAGTGTAGGCTCATCACCCCACTCAAAGGGGGCGGGCCAGACAATCTGCCCACATGGAGCACGATTTCCCCAGGTGACTGGGGGCCGTGGGGTTGCAGGCTTTCCAGAGCCTTCTGTCACCAGCCGGGGCCGGCCCGGGGGTGGAACTCAGCCACATTTTATGTAAGTTTCAGAAAGAAGGAGAAGTTATGAAATAAATGCCTGCGCTGGTTTTGCCCCCCAAACGAAATCCATTTATTAAATGCTGCACTTGTTTAAGGAACAAACAACAACTATTGACAAAATATAAGAAAATAAATGAAAGCACCAACTCTTTAAAAGGACCCTGTCCAATAATTTGATTTTTCTCCCCCCTCCCCCTTCTTCCCTCACAGGACAGAGCGACACAATCAATCAGACAGCTCCACGGGCTGCCTGCTTACAGCTTTCTCTTAAGTGAAAGAAAAAGAAAAGGAAATAGTACACAAATAAAGCCACCCAGGTGCCATCACCTCCACTCCATCAGGAGTCTCACCCCATGCTCTGGGTCTTCTGCCCCAGGTTTTTGCCCTGTGGCTGGGATTACAGGTGTGAGCTACCATACCAGCCTACAGCTCCCTTGCGACAAAGTTCTCCTCCTCCAAAAGCCATCGTGGGTGGAAGAGTAAGGATGGTGAGGAACCAAGCCAGTCTTAAAGGCAGTCCCTCTCATGCTCAGACCCAAGGTCATGCTGTGTCCTTGGTCAAATTCATGCAAGCCAGTGTTTTTCCACCCAGGGGGTAATACTCAGGAGGGTACAGTGGGAACAATGTGGACAGCCTCGTGTAATAATAATAATAGTAATAAATATCTTAGGATCAAGTACTAGCCTAGAGCCTGAGCTGGAATTCTTTTTATTTGTTGTTGTGCCAACACTGCAACTTGAACTCAGGACCGGGACACTGTTCCTGAGCTTTGGTGCTCAAGGCTGGTGCTCTAGCAGTTGAGCTACAGCTCCATTTCTGGCTTTGGGGAAGTTCATTGGAGATGAGAGTGTGACGGACTTTCCTGCCCAGGCTGGCTTTGAACCACAATCCTCAGATCTCAGCCTCCCGAGTAGACAGGATGGCAGGCATGAGCCTTGGGCTGGCCTCGGTTCCTGGCTCGCTCACCTGCTCAGGACCGGGCGCCCCGCGCCCACTACAGCACCAACCCCCCAGGAGCGGGCGGATGGCACAGGAGAAGGTGCAGCCCCCCCCCACTCACAACAGCAGCCACGCACCCGGGGTCCCCTCCTGCCCACCCCCTAGCCTGCAAACCTGGGCCTTCTTTCTCCCCACTCAGGTGCAATGCTGGGCTAGAATAACTCAGAATTCCGAAGCTGGATGTCTGTGGCTCACGCCTGTCATCCTAGCTACTTGGGAGGCTGAGATTCGAGGATCGCAGTTCGAAGGCAGCCTGGAAAGAAAACTCCATGAGACTCTTATCTCCAGTGAACCACCAAAAAGCCAGAAGTGATGCTGTGGCTCAAGTGGTAGAGGTGCCAGCCTTGAGCACAAAAGCTCGGGGACAGCGCCTGGTGCTGATTTCAAGCCCCAGTAATGGCACAACCAAGAAAATAAATACATAAATAAACAAAGAAGTCAGAAAAAAAAATTAGTAAGGATAGAATGGATTCAGATGTCAGGAGTCAGGTTAGAGAAACTGAGGTTGGTCCAGCGCCAGTGGCTCACGCCTGTCATCCTAGCTACTCAGGAGGCTGAGATTGGAGGATGGAAGTTCAAGGCCAGCCCGCGCAGAACTGTCCCTGAGAGACTCTTATCTCCCATTAATCGGGCACAAGCCCGACGTGGAGCTGTGGCTCAACATGGTAGATTGCTTGTCCTGAGAGAAAGAGCTCAGTCAGGGACAGTAGCCAGGCCCTGAGTTCAAGTCCCACAACTGACCAAAAAGAGAAACTGAGGTTGCTAAAGTAGGAAGAAAAGAGGGGAGGGAGTACATTTCCCCCACACGTTTTCACCACAGGTGCAGTGGCCCCGTGGGAGGGGGACATGTCCCCTGTCCTGGAGGGCTCTGTGCCCCCAGGAGAGGGGCTGTGCAGGGAGACCCTGTCTGTGTCCCCTGCCCCCCCGCGGACTCCCGAGCCACCCCATGCTGTTTATGCTTTTATCATTCGCCATGAAAGAAGATGATGTGTGCGCAGTATTGATGGCGCCTTAGATTTTTATGTCATTGTGGGAAGCAGCAATTATCCATGGCTGCTCTGGAGGCCTCGGGGGTGGGGGGGGTGGGGTGAGGGGGTATGGCGGAGCCAGGAAGAGTTGAAGGCAGCCCAAAGGGTCTCCAGAGCTGGGGTGGGGTGGGGATAAGAAGTGAGGGTGTGGACAGAATAATTCTACTGTGCTCCAAGGCACATGTCTCCTGGGGTTCCCACCATGCACTTGCTCCCCTTGGTCCTCTGGCTGCCTGCCCTTCTTCCGGCCTCCCACTGACAGGCCTGTGCACCTGCTGTTCCCTGTGTTTGCATGCTGTTCCAGACCTTGCCCTGCCTCTCTCTGCCTCTCTCTCCTCCCTCCCTTTCTCTCTCTCTCCCTCCCCCTCCCCCCTCTCCTCCCTCCCTCTCTCTCTCTCTCTCTCTCTCTCTCTCTCTCTCTCTCTCTCTGGCTGGTTCTGACTTGTATCCTTCTGCATTCCTAAGTATGACACTTTACAGAATTAATTTGATTTGATTTTTGTCAATTGTGGGACTTGAACTCAGGCCCTGGGCGCTGTCCCTAAGCTTCTCAGTGCTAGCACTCTACCACTTGAGCCAGAGCGCCACTTCTGGCTTTTGGGTGGCTCATTATCGATGAGTCCCGAGCTGGTTCAGCTTCCTGCGTGGCTGGGGTTACAGGTGTGAGTCACCAGCGCCTGGCTTCCTGTATCTTCTGTGTCTCTCCAGGTCTGAATAACTTCCCGGAGGCAGAGGCACCTGCTCCCAGACTGTGAATCGACCTTGACCCCTGACCCCCCCCCCACTTGAAGCTTAGCCCTGGACAGGCAACTCCCCCACCCCTGCTCCCTAGACATGCGCACAGAGCACCCGTCCCTGGTGCACCCCTCCCCGGCGGTGGCGGCTTCTTCAAACTAGTTACTTAATGAACGCCATCCAATTCCCATTCTGTTTTCCCAGAGTCTCATTTGCGAAAGCCAATCTGCTTTATGATTCTAACCTCTGGCTAGAAACGGCTCCCAATTTCATGTCATCCATAAACTTGATGAACGATTAGCAGGGTCTTCTCTGCAGTCATTCATTTATTTATTCCACCAGCATTTAGTGAGCGCCGACTGCATGCTGGGTGCAGACTAGGGAATGAAAGGAAATGCAAAGCCTGCCACTCCCATCCTGGTGGTGAATTTGGCTTCAAAAGAGTTGAGAGACACTGTGTGTGTGTGTGTGTGTGTGTGTGTGTGTGTGTGTGTGTGTGTGTGTTGGACTGGGGTTTGAACTCAGGGCCTCGGTGCTATCCTTGAGCTTTCTTAGCTCAAGACTCGTGCTCTACCACTTGAGCCACAGCTCCTCTTCTGTCATTTTGCTGGTTCATTAGAGATAAGAGTCTCACAGATTTCCTACAGGGGCTGGCTTTGAACCTGGATCTTCACATCTCAGCCTCCAGTGAAGAAGAGCTGCGGGGCTGTGTTGTGGGAGGCGGGGAGCTACTCACTGTCGAGCCCCATGTGTGGCTGGGTGGTCAAGGCCCTAGGCCTGGGACGGGGACACTGGGGGTGGGGGGGCTGGGGCTTCCATCTAGAATGATCTCTGTTCACTCTGGGATAAGCAGGACCCAGGAGGCCCCGTGAACCTCCCAGCAGGTGGGGGCAGGAGCATTTGGGATTGTGGAAGTTTCCAGAAGCCACAAGGAATTGACCTTCAGGATATTCATTCTATTTTATTCTAGTCTTTTAAAAAAATTTATTGGCCTTGGGTCTTGAACTCTGGGCCCTAAGTTTTTTGTGCTCAAGGCTAGCACTCCACCACTTGAGCCACAGCTCCACTTGTGGCTTTTTGTTGTCAGTTGGAGATCAGAGTCTTCCTGCCCGGGGTTGGCTTTCAACTGCGGTCCTCAGATCTCAGCCTCCTGAGTAGCTGGGGTGACAGGCATGGGCCACTGGCACCGGCCCTTTCCTTCTATTCTAGTCTCCTCTAATATTCTATTCTACCCTATTCTATTATTCTGTTCTGTTCTCTTATTCTACTCTATTCTATTCTACTTGATTCCTTCCTCCAATTCAATTGTATTCTTTTATTCAATTTTGTTCTTTATATTGCATCTTATCCTACCCTATTCTATCTGATCGTATCCTGTCCTATTATATTTCCCTCTGCTCTTTTCCAGAGTCTCAAGAGTCTCTGAGGCTCAGGGCTGGCCTTGAACTCACAGGCTGGAAGATCTTCCTCCTCAGCCCCTGAGCAGGTGTGTGCCCGTGAGCCTGGCTTGTTCCCAGGCTCGGAGGTCACCCCAGCCTGGGGCAGGGCCTGGGGTGGCCACGCAGACCGGGGCCACCCTGGAGAGAGGAGGGGGCTTGGAAGTGGATGGTCCACCTGCAAGGGCACAGCGCCCTTGTGCCCCGCCCCGCTCTCCAGCCCTCTCCACTCCTCTTCCTGTCCACGTGGTAGGCGGAGCGCCCGCTGCCTCCTCCACACATTCCTGCATGGTCGGGAACCGAACCCCTGGCTCTGCCCCATGCTCTTCTCTGCCTCGCCTTTTCCTCACCACCCTCCTGCTCTCTCCCTTCCAGTTTTCTCCAGATCCTCTGCACTGCTCCTGCCTCCCCCGACCCTCCTGGAATCTTCTCCCCTGAGTCCTCCCCAGCCTGCCTCACCCCCACTCCTGGCACCTAGAGCAAGCCATTCCTGATCGCAACCTCCCTCTGGTTTCCTGAGCTCTCTGGGATTGTTGGGGGGTGGGGGCAGACACGGTGCTCAGCCCAGAGGAGGAGGAAGGTAGCCACCATCCTGGTCCTCCTGGAAGCAGTTAATGGAGGGGAGCCGCAGGGATGCAGGCTGAATGACCTCCAAATACAGGGAAAGGCTTCAGGCCAAGACCCACAAATGCTGGGGGGTTGGAAGATGGCTGACAGGCATGGCAGTGGGGTGGGCCCTCCTGCCTGGGTGGGGTGCTTGTGGGAGAAACCACTTGGGCAGAGGCTGGTCCTGAACCTCAGGCTTACCAGCCTGGAGCAAGGGTGAAGGCAGGACTTCCTTGGGCGGGACCACTTGCAGCCTGTGCTGTCATTGTCTTTGGATGTCTTTGGAAGAGCCTTCACCTGGTGCAGCAGCTGGAAGAGGAGAGCCTTCAGACATGGGAAATCGAGGCCCAGAGACCTCAGCCCTTTCCCTGCCTCTTTCTTCCCCATCGCTATTGATCCTTCCCTCATCTGGGCACCTCTCACAGTCACAGAGTGACTGCTGTTGCTCCAGACATTGCATCTGGATGCCAAAGACAGGCTAGAGATATCCCAAGCATTGCTCTGTGCGCGTCTCTCATATGAACAAAGGAACCTCGGACTCCCCGTCTTACATCATTGATTGTGCCAGCACTGCTCTCCCACAATCCCTAAATAAACCCCTAAAAGCCACTGTTTATTAAGAAGTGGTTCCAGGCTGGGCTGCCAATGACATCTGCCAAACACACCTGCCACTCCCCTGCCAAGGAGATGCCGGCCCCACGGTGAGAGCGGTGAGCGCCGGGCACTGCATGGCCTGGCAGCTGCAGTCTTGAAAGGCATTTCTCCACTTTTGATCTGAGAAGAGATTCAGTCCCTGGCAGATGGTCTCCCGGCCCCTCAGCCTCCCCGCTCTCCCTGAAGCCTCAGAGGCCATCGGGGGCAGGAGGAGAGGGCGCAGGCTGGGGACCCCCCCTCCCTCCGTCTGGTATACATTTGCTGCTGCAGCTAATCAGTCAGGATGGATGATTCTGACGGAAGGGGTGGGGCTCCTTCCTCCAGCTGGGACAGAGCAGGTGGGGGAGAGGAAAGAGGGCTTGGTGTCCTGAGGTGGCTGCTTGGGGGGGGCATTTATCACCTGGGGTGATCATACCCCACCTGGGGCCAGAACCCAACTGAGCAGGCGGAACCGGGAGACTCTGTCACCATCCTAAAAGGAGGCCTGGCCTGTAACATGCAGGCCTGGTAGGATCTGCCCTGGGGGGGGCAGCAGGGGCTGACAATGTGGGGGGGCTAAGGCCAGTGGGGTGCCTATATCCCCTGTGACCAAAAGACCTGAGGGCTAAAAACAACAACAACAAAAGACCCCGGTGGCTCCCACCTGTCATCCTAGCTACTCAGGAGGCTGAGATCTGAGGATCACGACTTGAAGCCTGCTGGGGCTGGCTTGGAACTTCCATCCCCAGATCTCACTCCTCCTGGGATGATAGCACCTGGCCCTATAGGTTTTTTAATTAAAAAATTAAATTCTTATAAAGGCGATGTACAGAGAAGTCCAGGTAAAGAGTGCATTTCTTTTGGGGCAATGTCACCCCTTCCCTCACACCCTACCTAGGTATTTTTATTTACTTATTTATTTTCCCCAGTCCTGGGGTTTGGACTCAGGGCTTGAGCACTGTCCCTGGCTTCTTTTTGCTCAAGGCTAGCACTCTGCCACCTGAGCCACAGCGCCACTTCCGGCTGTTTTCTATATATGTGGTGCTGGGGAATCGAACCCAGGGTTTCATGTATATAAGTCAAGCACTCTTGCCACTAGGCCATATTCCCAGCCCCATAGGTATTTTTAAACAGCAGGGTTTACGTTATCCTCTGGGTTGGACTCATCTAAACAGCCAATTCCCCAACTTGTCCTGGGGAGACCTCCTGGAGGGATCCCCACAGAGTTGTGCCCCAGGGTGCTGTGGCCCTCTGCTGGGGACCTCTTATTCTCTCTGTGGGAGGTGCACAGAACTGGGGGGCACCAGCCCAGGCTGAGTCCTACCAGCTGACACCACATCCTGTTATGTCTCTCTCACACCTGTGTCTTTAAATCCTGCGTGGTTTTTGGCGAGCCGGGCCATGGTGGGGAAGCTGTTAATAATAGATACAAGCCACTGTCTGGTAGTGAATTGCTGGAGACGGTAATTAGCATTTTAATTTAGCCATTTTCTTCCCACTCACCTCTGGAGACCTGGGTTCGAATCTGGAATTGGGGTCACTGGTGGAGGCTTGCCCGTGTCCTCCCCATATCCCCCTGGGGTGTTCATCTCTGTCATAGCCCAGGCCTGGCAGGGATGAGGGGGAGAGGAGGCAGCAAAGACAAGGACGGGAGCTGGCTGGGCGGCTGGGAGGGGTCCAGAGCTTCAGGGAGCAGGGGGAGGAGCAGGCATCTGTGTCCCTGTACCTTCACCTGGCCCCCAAATGTCAGCATCCACCCCAGCATCCCTCGTGCTGGGTTTTCCTCAAGTCCATGCTCTCTGTGGCTCGAGGGCCCTCATGGCCTGCCTCCCTTCACTGCGCCGGACTTTTAGTGTGCTAGTTCTGGGGCTTGAACTCAGGGCCTGGGCACTGTCCCTTAGCTCTGGCTGCTCAAGGCTGGCTCTCAACCACACCCTTAATTATAGCTTTTTTTTTGCTGGTTAGTTGGAGAGAAGAGAATTGTGAACTTTCTTGCCAGGGCTGGCCTTGAACCCCAATCTTCCTATCTCAGCCTCCTGCTGGTGTGAGCCACCAGCGTCCAGTTTCCCCCTGAAAATGTTTCTAAGAGAATGAGAAGGAAGTGACTGCAGGAAGTTCCAGCCTCAGTTTCCCTGCTCTTGCTCCATGCCTGCTCTTGAATGTGGATGCCCTTCCCAGGTTGGGGTGTTTGTTCCATGCACCCACAGACAGACAGAGTCTGTCTGCATATCCCGTGGCAATGGCCACCCCCTCCCCCAACAGCTGTGATCCAGCCTGGCCTTTGGAACCAGACAGCGGTCCCTGCGGCCCCTTCAGGCTGGGCCTTGCTTGGCTGTAGTTCCCCAGGGGACATTTGTTATGGTTGGGATACTTGATGGCTTGAGGACCCCCAAGCTGGGGGGTCTGGAGTTAGAGGGAGGGGGCATTCTTTTTTCCTTCAACCCCTGCTGTGAGCTGACCTTTCACCCCAGACAGGTTCGCCAGACAGGTGTGAAGTCAACCCTGTGTCTAGGTGTCTAGGTTCTCCTCCCCCGAAGCCTCGTGTCACCACCATCTTAGATCCCAGCGAGGAGGACTCGCAGCCCGCCTCGCCAATACGCGGCCCGCGCTGCCACACACCGCACACACTTGGCTGCATTCCTGGGGTGGCCAAGAGCTTGTGCTCTGGCTCTGGGGTGTCTGGATTCAGTCATGAGCTGCCTCTTGCTAGGGGTGATCTGACCTTCAGTTGCTTTGGTGTAAAATGGGGTGTTGCTTACAAGCCCCCCTCCCCTGCAGCTGGGTAAGAATTGGGGCCACTAATTTATCTGGGCATCAAGACAATTGTGCACACAGTAGGTGGTCAGCACCCTCTTCTGTCTGGAATGTTCTACCATGACTATCCACTTGGGTCCTCATATGTGAGATGACCTTGGCATGAACCTTGGTCGTCACCTTTGGTCCCTCTCCCCATGCCCCTGGGGCAAGTGCTGATGGCCACACAGACAGACTAGGCAGGGGACAGGAGGGCTGCAGCGCAGGGGGGAGGGGAGGGGGAGGGGACAGCACACAGAGGCTGGATACAGCGGAGGACAGGTGGAGGTGACCGGAAAGTCCTCCCCGCCCCCCCCCCCCCCGCACACAGCCCAGGGCTCCGCAGCACTGGTCAATAGACATCGACTCCTTCTCTCTCTCTCCATATCTCCACATCTCTAACTTTAAGGGGGGGGGGGGTCTTTGTTGCACAAAGAGATGTTGCCATAGCAACTTCCTGGTGACACAAAACAGCCTTTCCCAGAACCAGCAGCCTTCTTCCCTTATCTTGGAAAGCAGTCACCCCAGTGGGACATGGGTGCCTTGTAGTCCGCAGCACGCTGGACAGCTCCTCTGTCTGCGCCTTCTCGTCCTTCCCCTCAGCACGTTGGACTGCTTCCCCTCTCCTCACCCTCCTCTCCCCTCAGCACGTTGACAGCCCCCCGCCCTGCTCCTCACCCCCTGCCCCTCAGCACGCTGGACAGCTCCTCTCTCACTCTCCTCTGCCCTCAGTGCGCTGAACAGCCCCCCTCTAACCCTCCTCTGCCCACCCCTCAGCACGCTGGATAGCTCCCCTCTCCTCACCCTCTGCCCCTCAGCACGCTGGACAGTTCCCCTCTCCTCACCCCCTGCCCCTTAGCACGCTGGACAACTCCCCTCTCCTCACCCCCTGCCCCTCAGCACGCTGGACGGGCTAGCCCTCCTTTCCTCACCCCCTGCTCCTCAGCACCCTGGACAGCCCCCCTCTCCTCGCCCTCCTCTGCCCACCCTTCAGCACACTGGACAGCTCCTCCCCCACCGCCCCTCAGCACGCTGGACAGCCCCTCCTGCCCCCCCCCTCAGCCCCTCCCTCTCCCCCCCCCGCCCTTCAGCACGCTGGACAACTCCTCCCCTACCGCCCCTCAGCGGGATGGACAGCCCCTTCCTCCCCCCTCAGCCCCTCCCTCTCCCCCCGCCCCCTCCCCTCAGCACGCTGGACAGCTCCTCCCCTGCCACACGGGCTTGGCGGTTGCCAGATGGTGGTTTCTGCGCTTCGCAGACATGTGCTGGGGCCTGCGAGGCCAGGTGACGCGCCAGGAGTTGGCTGGGGCCTTGCCAGACAGAGCCTGCCCCCGGGGCACGAATTTCCCTTCGAGTCTCTTCACAGACTCGGAACAGACCACTTTGGCCAGGACCAGGGGAGCACGAAGGAATGAAATGAAGCCACGCAGCAGAGAGGAGCTGGAGGGCCAGGCCTCTGCAGAAATGCCTTCGGAGCGGGGGGCCCAGGTGTGAAATGGAGCTTAGCCGCGCAAAACCCCGGTGGGGGGGGGGGCGGCGTGTGTGCAGATGGGAGGGGGAGGCAGTGAGCACAAATGCCCCGAGGCTGGTGCAAACTTCAGTGTGGGAGGACAGGGGGAGCCCATCCAGACTTGCAAGCTGGGCCAAGTGGGAAGATTTTATGTGCAGTGAATGGACAGTCATTAAGGGTGGGGTTTAAGCAGGGTAGAGGCATATTATTATTTGGTTTTGGTCAGTTGTGGGGCTTGAACTCCAGCCTGGGCACCATTCCTGAGCTCTTTTGCTCAAAGCTAGTGCCCTACCACTTTGAGCCACAGCGCCACTTCACATTTTTGAGTGATTCATTAGAGACAAAAGTCTTATGGGAACTTTTCTGTCTGAACTGGCTTGGAGCCATGATGCTCAGATCTCAGCCTTCTAAGTTGTTAGGATGACAGGGGTGAGCCACCAGCACCTGGCTTAGCTAGACAAATATGAACAGATTCTTCGGATTGCTTTAGGGGCAAGCTGAGCTCCTTTTCCAGTGCTCTTAGCCTGGGAAGGCCACAGTCACCGAACTAACTGCTTGGTTAGCAGAGAACTATCTGCAGTGACCTGGACTTGAACTCCTGGAGACCTGGGACTGGCTTCAAGGAAGTGAGGAGTTTTCCCACCCTCGGCTACCACCTTCCTCACCAGGACCTCGATATTTCTGGTTGTTGACAGCACAACTCCCTCCCCCAGGCCCAGTCAATCATATTCCACCCCACCCTCAAAGCTTCTGAGACTTCTCTCTGATGAATGGGTAGGTCTTGAGACATGAATCCTTCAGCTGGGCTGGGCCCAAGCGCTCAATCTCTCATAAGTCTGCATTAAGGATGCAGAGTGACACCGGGGACAGCCGGATAAAGGATGAAATAAGAGGTCCGATAAGTGGGATTGATGGCTGTCCTTGCTCAAGATGGGCAGGGGGAGGGCGGAGGCGGCCCAGGTTGAGTTATTACCTTCCCGTGGGTGTCTGGGGGCTCCCAGCTGGCTCGAGCTATATGGGAGACAGACTTCCATCAATCCCCAGTCCTTCAACCATCACACACCCAAGGCCCCAAGACGGCCCCTTGCGTTCTGTACTCTGAGAACTTGAGACAAAACCAAAATACTTTCCTAGAGATGTAAACAAGAGGATGGAGCCCCAGGTGCTGGCGTGGCCTCTGGGGTGGGATGTCAGGCGTGGGTAGCTTACCTTGCAGGCTGTCAGGGGCAGACAGGATTCCTTTCCCTAGTCACAAAAAACAAAGCCATACCTCCTAAGTCCAAAAAGTCCGTATTGAACCATGTAGCTGAATTATTCAGGGAGAAATCCTCCTTCAGGTGTGATGTGATCCAGGATGCTAGTAAACTAGGCTTCCCCTTTATTGGATGAGCATTGGGTCAGGTTTTAATTCTCAGCAGGTTTGCTCCTCCTGGTTATATGATGGCTTCTAGAAGATATCAACATTCCTTCTTTCTTGTCGGTATCCAGTGGGAGATCCTGAGACACCAAATGGAATTCCATTGGCTCTGATCATCATCAACCATGTGCTCTGTGTGTGTGTGTGTGTGTGTGTGTGTGTGCGTGTGCGTGTGTGTGTGGTCCCTGAGTTTTTCACTCAAGGTCAGTGTTCTACTACTTAAGCCACAGCTCCATATCTGACTTTTTGGCTGGCTTTGAACCCTAGCCTTCAGATCTCAGCCTCTTCCGTAGCTAGGATCACAGGCCTGAGCGACAGGTAACTGGCTAGGACCCTGTGCTTTTGATAATTAACCCACTGTGCAATGCTGACTGGCTAAGCTGACCCCAGTTTAGCCTCAAGGCTGCATCTGGGTCAATTCTATCCCACTGCATGACTGGAAGTCTTGGAGTTCTCTGAGGAAAAAGGAGGAGAAGGATTGCCACTGGGGAGGCACACGACACACATGTTGGCACCCCAAATCTATCTCATTTCTTTTTTTTTTTTGGCCAGTCCTGGGGCTTGGACTCAGGGCCTGAGCACTGTCCCTGGCTTCTTCCCGCTCAAGGCTAGCACTCTGCCACTTGAGCCACAGCGCCGCTTCTGGCCGTTTTCTGTATATGTGGTGCTGGGGAATCGAACCTAGGGCCTCGTGTATCCGAGGCAGGCACTCTTGCCACTAGGCTATATCCCCAGCCCTCTATCTCATTTCTTAACATTCCCTCATCTGACAAGACCCATTGATCTTGGGCCTCACAGCTACTCACGCTCTGCAGTTCCATACAGAACCCTCTGTAACAATCAAGATGCTTTGGTTGCAAGTGGCAGAAACTCAATTAAAATTGGCAGAAGCGAAAAGGAAATTGTCTCACACAATTGTAAAATGCGAAGATTGTGCTGCTGGTTGGTGTTGGGCCAGGTGGTTCCAGGGACTTCAATGGTGACATTGGATCTTAGTCTCTCCCTGCCCCTCTACAGTGTGCTCTATGCAACCCAACCTCAGGAAGGTTTAGCACTCTGTGGGAAGAGAAACCTCTGCTCTCTGGTCCATAAGGCACCAGGATGATTCTCATTGGCCCATCCCTGACCAATCACAGTGGAGGGACAGAGTTGGCAGAGCTCCAGGATGATTCTCATTGGTCCATCCCTGACCAAACACAGTGGAAGGACAGAGTTGGCAGAGCCCCAGGATGATTTTCGTTGGTCTATCCCTGAATAGTCATGGTAGAGGGACAAAGTTGACATAGTTGGCCAGGCCTTGATCCTCTGTATGCCCCTGCAGCTGAGAGGAGAGGAGTTCCATCCTATCTGCAGGTACAGAGAGAGAGAGAGAGAGAGAGAGAGAGACAGACAGACAGAGACAGAGACAAAAAGAGAGACAGAGATACACACAGAGAGACAGAGAGACAGAAAGATATACACACACAGAGAAAGAGAGAGAGAGGTGGGTTTCTCTAATTGAAATTGCGAGGGTAGGAAACTGGGCAGACAGATGACACAATGTAAGTCTGCCTTCAGTGCAAGGCTCTGCGTTATTCTGAACACATACCTCTCCCATGTGTGCCTAGAACTCAGGCCATCTCCCTTTACTCGGGTTCATAGGTGCTGAATAAACCTGCACAAACCCCACAACATGTGTGCTGCAATCATGATGACCATCGTTACCATTCAGATGCTTCAGGAAGAGCATTTTAGGAAGTATAGTTAAACAATGTGCCTGCCACGCTAGGCAGGAAGCAATGGAGACTCAGAGATGTCAAAGCAATTTTCCTAGAACGCACAGCTGGAGGAGCAATCGAGCTGAGACTCTCACCCAGCTCTGGCTTGGCTTGAGAAACCCTGAATTCCTTCTTCCCCCTGTCCTCCCTTTCTCAAGAGGCTCTCTCTTCCAAAATGAGCTCCAGGAACCGGCAAGTCACAGGTATACGGTTGGGTATTACATGACAGTGAGGTATGTTCGGAAAAATGCCTCAAACTCTTCCTATCTTCCTTCCTTCCTTCCTTCCTTCCTTCCTTCCTTCCTTCCTTCCATCTTTTCTTTCTTTCTTCCTTTCTTTTGTGCTGGTCGTGGGGCTGAACTCAGGGCCTGGGGGCTGTCCTTTAGCTTTTTTTTCACTCAAGACTGGTGCTCTACTATTTGAACCACAGCTCCACCACAGCTTTTTGGTGGTTAATTGGAGATAAGAGTCTCACAGACTTTCCTGCCTGGGCTGGATTTGAACAGTGAGCCTCAGATCTCAGTTACCTCAGTAGCGAGGATTCCAGGCATGAGTCACCAGTGCCGGGTTTCAGGCCACATTTTCTGATGCGTGCTTCCCCCCTCCCATCCCGCACGTTGAGGAGGGCGTGGTTTAACGTTCATTTGCTTATTGGGGTTTTCACACTCAGTTCCTTCTGCCAGCCATACTCTTCCTGCTAGGGCCTCCCAGGTCCTTATTGTTCGCATCTCAACCTTTTGCTCCCCCAAGCTCCAGGGGAACAGGGCGTGCCTACTTAGCATGTGTGGGGTCCATGGGACCTTCGGTGTGCTCTGACACATGTAGTTGCTCTAGCAGCACCTTGGAAATGGAAAGCATGGAGGGGAGGCCTTATAGAGTTCACGGTGTGCTGTTTTCAATCTCTGATTAAGTCCTTCCTGCCTTGAGTGTCTATCTTCTGGCTGGGACCTGCAACCTGGCCTGTCTCTGCCCCCAGCCTGAACTAAGTGTCTGGAATAACAACCCTGGCAGGATGTGCTGTTGGTGATGAGTGCTCACCTGCTGACCTGGGCCCCTCAGGGATTTGTACACTGATCTGCAGGAAGCCTCTCCCACAGGGCTCCCTAGAACTCGGTCCTCTGGTTCTGAGGATTGTATTGCCAGGTTGGCCTACAAGTGGGCTAGCACCAGGCACTCAATGTAAAGACCTGCTCCTTATCCCTGCATCAAGATCTGGTGAGGAAATGGGAAAGCTGGTACTAGTCTCAGTATCCTAATTTCACCTACAGTTTTGAGGTCCCTTGGGTCTCCCACAGGTCCTGGCAGAGAGTGAGCACATCTGAGTCTCCCCTGGGTACCTTCAAGGCCCTTACCTATTCCCTGGCTCAATTTTCCTGAGACCTCCCAGCCTTTCCTTTGGCTCTATCACCTGTTACCTCCACACCCATTTCTCTGTTTCTAGAAACAGAAGTTTCTTTTCCATCTCTCTTCTTCCATCCCAGGTCGGTGGAAAGAGACAGCTAGTCAACCCAGCAGGGGAAAAACACAACCTGACAGCTCAGTAGAGAGCCAGACGTGAATAGCCCATTCCTGTCCTTTCCTCAGAAAGGAGGCTGAGGGTGTAGGCCAGAGCATCTCACCATGCCAGAAGACCAGGAAGCAGGGAGGGCTCAGCGGCACACCGGGAGCATCAAAGATTCCGAAAGCCTCTGCCAGCAATCCCAGTCACCTCCTGTGCTTGGGCCACAGTTCCCAGGTTGACGGTCTCCCTTCAAGTCCTCTTCTGTCACAAACCTGCAGAGCTGAGCTGTCCCTTGTCACGGGAGCCCCAACTCCTACTGCAGCACACAGCATAGCTTTCTGGAGGGAAAGGACACCTGGCCAGGTCCTCTCGGCCAGTCCTGCCAGGCCCACAAACCCGACCCACCTACCACAGGAACGCCCCCGCTTCCAACCACGCCCACCCCTTGCCACGCCCCTTGCCAGTCCTCCCTCACCTCCTCACACCCAGCCCCACCCACCCCAACCCCTGCCAGCCCCGCCCCTCCCACCAGCCCTGCCCACCCCCAACCAGCCCCGCCCCTCCCGACAGCCCCGCCCACCTCCTAACCAGCCTCACCAGCTCTGCCCACCCAACCAACCCCGTCAGCCCAGCCCACCCCAACCAGCCACTCCCCAGCCAGCCCCTGCTCACCCCGACCAGCTCCCCTCCCATCAGCCACGCCCACAACAAAGCCCCGCCCTCACAGTCCCGCCCCTCCCACAAACCACACCCACCCAAGCCAGTCCCCTCCCCCACCTCATAACCAGCCCCACCAGCCCTGCCCACCCTCACCAGCCACGCCCCTCCCGACAGCCACGCCCACCTCCTAACAGCCACGCCCACAACAAAAGCCCCGCCCATCCACAGCCACGCCCACCTCCTAACCAGCCCCCCAGCCCTGTGGCCTCTGATCAGCTCTCCTCCCATCTCATCCAGCCACTTCCCCTCCCAGACGGCCTCGGGTCTCCGTTTCCCTGCAGGGCGGGGATAGAAGATAGCTGGGGTTTGTGGGGAAGCTTCCACAGGAAAGACACATTTGCTGCTTAATGGGAGGTGGTTGGTTTGGTAATGAGCATTCCTGCTAATTTGGAGGAATGATTTAACACCAGGAGGAGCTGGGGGGAAAAACATCTAAATAGGAAGAGCAGACCGACCCCCACCAGGGTGCTCAGAGAACCATTTTGCTCCTGGGGACTTTGGCTGGGCTGCAGTGCAACACCAGGAGGGACCGAGAATCAGGAGCCGACTCTTGAAGAAAGAGGGCTGGGGGAGCCTTCCAGCCAGGGCTGGAGCCCAGGGGGCCTGCAGGGTCCAGGCCCCCCCACCCGGCCGCCCACCCAGGCTCCAGCAAGGGGCCCGGCCCAGCCAGCCACCTGCAGAATAGTAAATAGAGAGGGGCTGGAGAGGGAGGTGACACTGAGACCCGAGGATGGGGCATCTGTGGGAAGCACTGCCCGCCAGAGGGAACAGCGAGGACCAAGCCTGGGGGCGGCAGCCAGCGCAGAACGTTCAGGAAAGGGCCTGAAGCAGACAAGAGAGCCTGGGAGCCAGGGAAAGGAAGGAGTCTGGATTTCCTAAGTGTCACTGGCAAGCTCCAAAATGGAGAATTCCGTGATGTGATTTACATTAGAAAAAATCACCCAGGATGCTCTTTTTGGAAGGGAGGACGGGTGGGAAGTGACAGAAAATTCTGGCGGCTGCAGTGAGAGATGAGGGGCCTGGGCTAGGGGGAAATGGGAGGTGGGGGCTGGGCAGGTGGCCTCTGCCTTGGCATCATTGGGGTGAGCGGTGGGGGGTGGGGTGGGCTGTGGCCCCTGAGCCCTGGGCTGGGAGGGCCAACCTGGAGGAGGGCAGCCTGTGGGAGGGGTGGCTGGGAGGTCTGCTTGCTCCTGGCTCGGACAGCACCTGCCCATCTGCTTTGTTGTGTGTACGCTAGTACTGGGGCTTGAACTCAGGGCCTGGGTTCTGTCCCCTAGCTCCCCTCACCCCTCACCCCTGCCCCATGTCTCAAGGCTGGAATTCTATGTACCACTTGAGCCACAGCTTTACTTCTGGCTTTTGCTGGTCAGTTGGAGATAAGAGTCTTTTGGCTTGGTCTACCTAAGCTGGCTTTGAACCATGATCCTCGGATCGCAGTTTGAGCATGTCACATTACTTGCCACATTACTGGTGGCTCCTCCTTCTCCTCCTCCTCCTCCTAAGGGATCCTCTGGAAGTGGGGTTCACTTCCCCCAGAGTCCTCCTCTGCTCCATCCAGGTGGAAATGTACAAGGTAACAGGACTCTGAGAACAAGGAAAAGAGCAAGCAAGAAACAGACACCCCCAAACGTTCTGTGAGCCCCAAGGTGTGAGACCCCCATTGTAGCTGCAGAGAGCTTTTTCACAGAGGCAGAGGATTGGATGCCTAGGGCCTAGGTTCCTCCCAGGTTTCATGTCCTCTCCCCAGCGTGTGACCTTAGATCACCTCGTGGCCCAAGCTAGCTGCCGGATCTCCAGCTATTTTGCCAGGCTGGTGGGAGGAAAAACCGTGGGGGCAAAAGAGGCGAAGGCAGCTGCTCCTTTTTAAGGAGTGCGCCTAGAAGGCCAGCGCGCATCTGCTGACATCTCATTGGCCAGAATTTACTGCATTGGCCACACCCAGTCGCGGGGAAGGCTGGGAAGTGTAGTTTCCATCAGAGCTCTTTGTCCAAGGCTGAGGAGAGATTGAAGCAGGGAAAGCATCCTGGAAGAGAGGTGGCCTGGTCAGTTCCAGGACCTTAATGGTGTTACCAACTAAGTAGGACCCAGGTGAACACCAGCACTGGTGGCTCACGCCTATCATCCTGGCAGCTCATGAGGCTAAGATCTCTGGATCCAGTTCAAAGCCAATGGGGGGCTGAAAAGCCCGTGAGACTCTCATCTCCAGTTAATCAGCAAAAAACCAGACATAGAGCTGTGGCTCAAGTGGTAGAGTGCCGGGCTTGAGTGAAGAAACCGAGAGATAACACCCAGGCTCTGAGTTCAAGCCCCATTACCAGCACAAAACATAGAAGCCTGTCAACCCTCCGCTACCAGTCCCTCATCCCTGTTAACTTGCTTTATTTTTCCCCCAGAGCACTTAAAAATGACATGAACATTTTCTCCTGTTTTCTCTTTCTTCCTCTGTTTTGTGTTTATGATGCTTCAAGGAAAGAAACTCATTTTTGCTTTGCTGAAAGGGCTGTGTGTGCCTCAGTGCTATTGCAGGTAGGATTAAAATCCTTAATGGTGGAGCTTGTTGTTGTTGTTGTTTTGCCAGTCTTGGGCCTTGGACTCAGGGCCTGAGCACTGTCCCTGGCTTCTTTTTGCACAGGCTAGCACTCTACCACTTGAGCCTCAGTGCCACTTCTGGCTGTTTCCTATATATGTGGTGCCGGGGAATCGAACCCAGGGTTTCATGTATACGAGGCAAGCACTCTACCACTAGGCCATATTCCCAGCCCCTTGTTGTTGTTGTTTCTTTGTTTGTTTGGCATCAGTACAGGTGTCCTCATTGGCTGGGTTATAAAGCATTTGGACCACAATCAGATAAGGACCCTGAGCCATGCACACACCTGGCTGGTGGCCACTTTGTGTATGTGTGCATGTGTGCACACATGTGTGTTAGGGTCTCCTAATGTTGCCATTTTCTTCTCTTCATGTGGTCTAGGGTGGAGAAATCCCCAGTGTCTTCCCTGAAGCTGCTTCCTGCTCCCTCCCCACCCCAGCATCGAAAATGTCAAAGCTACAGTCATGCTGTGTAACAAGCAGCTCTGAGAATCCCAGGGACTGAAGTAGTTCCCCCTTCTTTCTAGGCTGAGAATAGAATGAGGTGCCTCCTTTTGGCTCTACCCCACATGTCTCCCATTTGGAGACCAGCCAATGCTGTGGGCTCATGGTGTCTAGAGGAACAGGACAATCCAAACCCCATAGAAAGAGCCTCTGGCTCTGGTCACATCTGCCAACATTTCATTGGCCAAGGCAAGTCACGTGGCCAGGCCCTGCATCCATGGGGTAGGCAAGTGTCCTCAGCCCATTTAGTGGAGTCCTTCCAAGGGACTCGCTCTCCACACTCGGAGTGGCTGCATAGAACCCCTCCTTCTGCTCTAGGGGGTGACCATTCGTGACTCTAGGCCACCTGACACCTTTATGATCATGGTCAGCGAATGAAAGGCAGGCTCGCGATGCAGTTCAAGCCCAGGAGGGACCCCAAAGCCCAGGAACTCATCCAGCTCTGCTCCATTTCTTTGAACATCTGGAATCTTGAATCTCCCCTGCCCTTCCCCCTGCGCCCTGCCAACCTTTCACAACTCCCACCCCTCCCTGCCGTCTTCCACCGGGTCTTCAGGCCCTGTCCTGCTCCCTGGGCAAGCCTGTCTTCACCACTTGGTGTTGATGCGACAAAAGCACCCAGCACTTGGTCAACTGTGTTCTTACCTCTAAAGGCTGGCAGATTCTGTGTCTGGGGATGGAAGAGCACCAGGCCACACATGAGGACAGAACCCCAGAAACTGAATCCCTCCGAAGGGTGTGGTCGCCTCCCCAGGTCACTGTGATGAGAGTTAAGCAAGCCATCACTGCAACCCAGCCAGCCCATTGGGTGGCCATCATGCCTCTGACTGCTTGGGTCGTCTTGGCTGTGGCTTTCATTCAGCCAGGCTGACCCCGACCTCTGACCCTTGTGGCATGCTGGGGGCCACCGTGCCTGTCTGCAACCCCGGTTTCCGTATTCTCACAGACGGATGTTATTTCTCGTGTCTTCTACCTCCTTTCCCTATGGATTATCGGTGTTCTTCACTGCAGAGCCCGTCAGGCGACAGGCAAGATGTTGTGTGCTTTTTTTTTTTCTTTTTCTATTTTTTTTTATTTTTGGTGGTTGTTGTTTTATAAATGTTCAAGAAATATTTCCCCTATTTTCCTGCTCTGCCAAGGAAATAAAGTGCTTATGAACACATGTTATGATTTACAGACACTAGTGTTGGTAGTGAAAATTATTCACTCCCTATCTGGGCTTAGTTTTCAATGAGCTTTTATTGTATAAAAAACAATATAACAAGAAAGGTTTGGGGGTTTGTTGTTGTTTTTTTTTGGATGGGGGGAAGGAGGAAGCCTGTAATCTTTCTGAACCATTTCTTTCTTCCTTTCCTGTCTCTTCTCTCTCCCTCCACTCCCCCTCCTCTTTCTTTTTCTCTCTTCCTCCTCTTCTCCCTCCTCCTTCTCTCCCTTCTCCGTCCCTCCTCCCCTCTGACATTTTTCTTAGTGTCTGTATATTTACACAGTTGTCCTTCGGCCCTTGTCACTGCCCTCCTTAGTCTCAAGTATCAGTATCTATTTTCTCCTCTTTCTTGCCCCGCACGGGCTGGGGGCTTCGCAGGGGCGGTGATGGGGCTCTGGAGTCTCTGTCCTGAGCATGGAGCCTGGCATGTGGATTCTGTCCCTCTCAGTCACAGATTCACGTTGGGAGCAAGGCCGTTCCCTCTGCCGCTCTGTGGTTGTCTTGCTGATCACTTTTAACAATGCTGGAATATTTCATCAAAGGGGATGATGTGTAATGTAGTTAACCGGTCCTCTACTGGGGAACATTTGGGCTGTTTCCAGTATTTTATTTTTTATTTTTTTTCCTACTACAGATGCTGCTGCAAAGATTGTTCCTGTGCTAGAAGATTTCTCCTTTTGAGAAAAATGCATGTACTCCCTGGGTCAGGATAAGCTCCTGGCCTCTCATGTCCATTTCTGCCTGCACTAAGTGACTCCCTACATCCCAGCCCACAGGAGGGGCCCAGCCACCCCCCCTCCACCCGTGGCCATCCCTTCCTTCAGCATAAACACACCCGTGACAACAGGAATCTGTCTATCTGCCCTCTGAGCAGTCAGGGATTAAGTTGTCCTCATTCATCAAATGTTTATTAAAGTGTTATTTATCTTGGGCTCTCTAGAGCCTTGCCTTAGTCCGTTCCGGCTGCTATAACAAAGTACCATAGGCTGGGTAGCTTATAAACAACAGAAATTTATCTCTCACAGGTCTGAAGGCTGGAATTGGGTCCCAGTGAGCACTGTCCTTGAGGACATCAAGCCAACTTCTTGCTGCACCCTCCCAGAATAGAAGAGAGCCTTCCAGCTCTCTGGCCTTATCAACACCAAAGTGCTAATGTCACCCACGAGGACCTCCTGATGTCACCCCACTGAGGGGAGGCCTTTCACCTGTGGGTTTGGTGATCTGGCATGTCGGATGCTTGCAGCCTTTGCCTGGTGTGTCTGCCCACCCGCCTCTGTGCCCCTTCTCTGGTATCAGCTCCTGGTTTTCTCCCAGGGAGCTCACTCCAGCCTTGGACCTGGATTGTCAGGCCTAGTGGGTCAAAAGCCCGTGCATCCTTGCTCATAGGGATTGACTCAGGGAGTGTCATGTGGCTTGGTCAGAGCCAAAGACTTGCAGCCTTGAGACACTGGGGGGAGAAGCCCTTTCCTCCCATTGGCCTGTGGGGATGATGCAGTACTGATACTATGGTGTTGCTGGTGGACGCTTGGAGCTACCTGTAGCTAACTTTCTACTACTGACCCCTGCAGAAATGCACCAACAGAAGCTGATGCCTCACACCTGTCATCCTAGCTACTCAGGGGAGTGAGATCTGAGATGGAGATTTGAAGCCAGCCCAGCAAGGTAAGTCCATGAGACTCTTATCTACAATTTACCAGTGAAAAGCCAGAAGTGGCAGTGTGATTTAAATGGTAGAGCACCAGCCTTGAGCAGAAAAAGCTAAGAGAGGGTTGGGGATATGGCCTAGTGGCAAGAGTGCTTGCCTCGTATACATGAGGCCCTGGGTTCGATTCCCCAGCACTATATATACAGAAAATGGCCAGAAGTGGCGCTGTGGCTCAAGTGGCAGAGTGCTAGCCTTGAGCAAAAAAGAAGCCAGGGACAGTGCTCAGGCCCTGAGTCCAAGCCCCAGGACTGGCCAAAAAAAAAAAGGAAAAAGGCTAGAGAGCACCCAGGCCCCAAGTTCAAGCCCCACTACCAGCACACACACACAAATACAGAGACACAGAAACATACAGACATAACACATGAGCAACAGAGACTATTCCTCCATCTCTTTAAACTGTTTTCCTTGTGCTTCCTTTTATTGTTGTTGTTGGTCGTGGGGGATTGAATTCGGAGCCTGGGTACTGTCCCTGAACTCTTTTGCTGAAGGCTAGCACTCTACCACTTTGAGCCACAGCACCACTTTTAGTTTTCCAGTGGTTCATTGGAGATGAGTCTCATGGACTTTCCTGCCTGGGCTGGCTTTGAACCATGATCCTCAGATCTCAACCTTCTGAGTGGCCAGGATGACAGGCGTGAGCCACCAGCGCTCAGCTCCTTAACTCTTTATAAGCTCTCTTCTAGCACTAGAGAAACAGCCACAAACAAGACGAAGTCCCTTTCCTCACAGAGCTGGCATTCCATCAAGGATAAGCAGGTCCTAGAAATAAGTAAACAGGCGAATAAATAAGTTTATTCCTGCAAGTGGCAGGTATTATGAAAGAGAGTGCATAGGGTAAGAGCTAGGGGCCAGATGAGGGCAGCTGCTTTGGAGCCCCCCCCCCCAAGCCTCTCAGAGAAGCAACACTGGAGCAGGGACTAGAATGACAGGCGGGGGTGGGGGGAATCAGAGTCCAGGTACAGTAGCCACCCCAAAGCGTGGGGGAGGGGGGAGGTGGTGTGTGCTTTATTCTTATTTTTGCCTTGTTTTACATTTTTAACAATGATGAAAAAAAATCATTCCCCAAAGCAAAACGTTTCTGTCTGCGCTAGTCAGCTTTCTGTTGCTATGGCAAAATACCAGAAGTAATCTACTTTAAAGGGGGAAAGGCACATCCTAGTTCATAGTTCCACAAGGTCCCGCCCACAGGTACTTGGCCATGGTGCTTGGGCTGTGTGGTGGCACATGTCATCTTGGTGAGTGTGCATGACCGAGAAGGCTGCTCACCTCAGTGGGGCCAGGAAAGAGAGAGGAGAGAGAAGAGAGAGACACACAGAGAAAGAGAGATACAGGAGAGGGGCAGGATCCCACCCCACTATCACACATTGCAATGACCTAACTTCCTCCCATCTGGCCACACCTCCTTAGGTTCCACCATTCCCAACAGTGCCACTGGCTTGGGACCACACCTTCAACACTTTGGGGGGAAATTTCAGATCTAAATGAAAGCAGTGTCTTAACCATTTTTATGTGTATGAGTTCAATGGGTGCTCAGGTTTTGGTGGTACTTGGGGCTGGGGAATGAACTCAGGTCCTTGTGCATGTTAAGGTTGTGTTCTGCACATGAACTCTCAACCCCAGTGCTCAGGCTTGGCAGACATTGTGATTTTGTGTGGGGTGTGTGTGTATGTGTGCGTGTGTGTGTGTGTGTGTGTGTGTGTGTGTGTGTGTGTGTGTGCAGGTACTGGGGCTCATACTCAGAACCTTGCACTCTGGCTTAGCTTTTCCAATCAAGGCTGGTGCTCTACCACTTGAGCCATACCTCCACTTCTGGTTTTTTACTGGTTACCTGGAAATAAGAGTCTCTCGGATTTGTCAGCCCAGGCTGGCTTCAAACTGCGATCCTCAGACCTCAGCCTCTTGAGGAGCTAGGGTGACAGGTGTGAGTCCCCAGTGCCTGGCTCTGGGTGACATTTTTGAGCCTGGGGTCCAGCAGTGATTGAAGTAGCCCTCTCAACATTTCAGTGGCAGATAGAAACCAACAGTTGCCTTTTTTGGGGGGGGGGGTCAGTTGTAGGCTTCAACTCTGGACCTGGGCAGTCTCCCTGAGCTCTTCAGCTCAAGGCTAACACATGAGCCACAATGCCACTTCGGGTTTTCTGGTGATTCATTGGAGGTAAGAGTCTCCTGCCCTGGCTGGCTTCGAACTGTGATCCTCAGATCTCAGCCTCCTGAGTAACTAGGATTACAGGAATGAGCCACCAGTGCCCGGCAATACACTCGCCTTATTTAGACCAAGTTTGAGGACTCTCTTTGCCACCAGCTCCCAGAGGTTGGGTTTGATCAATATTCCTGAATGAACGAGTAGATTAATGAGTAAACGGGAGCTCCAGGTTGAACATCTTAGACTCCAAAAGTCTAAGATCTTTCAGAGTAGCTCTGATTTTCATTCCTCAGGTTAGGGAACCTCACCTAATAAATCTAATATTCCCAAATTCAAAAATCCTCTTCCCATTCAGAGACACTTCTGATCTCTGGCATTTCAGATAAAGGAGGCTCAGCCTGCAGAAAATTCTAGAAGCAAATGCTACTCCCCAGCCGGGCCTCTGCTACCGGAGTTCCTCGACTCTGAGCAGCATCAGCCTCCAACGTGAAAGCCCAGAATATGGAATTGAGGGGGAAAATGGCCGATCCTGGTCTCCGTGCGTGGCACGGGGCCTTTGGTCGTTTCTCTGAGCTCTTGTCTTATAGCAGTTGTGACATTTCCACCTGGAGGTGTCCCACTGATTGCTCTGGGGACGTTTTTATTTTCATATTTAAAGAGGATTTCCGTGACAGTGGTGGCACAGAGGCCGCTGGGAGCCCCTGGCGATGTGATTCTGTCTGAAGAACAAAGAGACAAAATTGTGGCAGATCAAAAACAAAGCGACAGGGAGAGGGAGGAGAGGCTAAGAGTTGCGTGAGGAAAACGGATGGGTCCAGCCCAAATCTGTGTGTTTTGCTGAGATCTCAAAGCTATGAATAATGGATCGACACACACAGCTCGGAGTGCAGGGTCTGTAGCTGCTGGGGAAGTGGGAAGAAGTGCCTCCCCATCTTGATGGAGACATTGTTTTGCCAAGAAGTGCTGGGGGAGGCTCCTCCAGACAGGGCCAGCATAGCTAGCCAAGAAGAAGGATGGAACCGGGCACTGAGGGCTCACCCCTGTCATCCCAGTGACTCCGGAGGCTGAGATCTGAGCATTGTGGTTTGAAGCCAGCCCAGGCAAGAAAGTCTGTGAGACTCTTATCTCCAAGGAATCACCAAAAAGGCAGGAGGGGAGGTGTGGCTCAAATGGTAGAGCACTACCCTTGAGCAAAAAAGCTAAGCGACACTGCCCAGGCCCAGAGTTCAAGCCTCAGTACTAGCACACACACACACACACACACACACACACACACACACACACACACACACACACAGCAAACACAGGTAAATGATTGTAAAGAAAATGCAGACATGACCAAAATCCTAATGGTGTCATCTGCTGGCTGACTTTGGGGAGCATGACAGAATGTTCCTGTGGCCTGGCGGGTTCCCTTCTCTGGGAGCAGGGGAGGATTTGGGGGCAGCCCAGAGATCACCCTATGAGCTACGTGTGATGGCCTGAAGTGCAAACCCAGCCCTGGCCTCTTGTGCCAAGTTCCCAGTGACCTGGACTGTGAAGAGGGGAGCAGGGAGCAGGGAGTGGGGGAAAGAGACACACAGACTCCAGAGGGGTCCTGTGGTGGGTTTCGGGGCTGTCTGTCAACAACAAGCCATATGCCTGTCTTTCCTGAACCCACAGAATCACTGCCTGCTCTGAGCAGAGTCATCATCCCGTTATCCCCGGACCTAGAGCCGGGTAGATGGTAGTGCATGGCTCAGGATTCAAATCTCCACGGGCAGGCTGAGGGAGCGGCCACACTGAGGAGGGAGGAAGAAGCAGCGGAGGGGGAAGATGGCTCTCTCCTTTTTGTCTCCAGCCGCCTTTGTTCACAAATAAGCCCTTCTCCCGCCACCTGAAAGCGGCTTCTGCAGGGAGAGCAATCGTCTCCAATCTCTGCCTCAGATGTACAGAAAACCTGAAATTGCTTGGAGACGGGGTGGGAGGGCGGGCGGGAGGGAGGGCTGGAGAAACTGGCAGGAGGGAGGGAGGCCGGTGGTAATTGCTTGGGTCATCTATCTGCCTCTGTCAGCTTGGGGGGGGGGGGCTTGCCAGCAACCAGCAGCTTTTGCAGAAAGGACCCTGTGAAGTTGCTCCCCCCAATCCACTGACGTTGTTTACCCACTTTCCTCAGCAGCATGAACCTCTTCCTCGCTCGGCCCCTGGGCCTTGTGCTTGGCAGGAGGCAGTGGAAAGAGGATGAGCCGGAACCATGCCCTGGCCCTCGGCGAGGTCCACGGTCAGGTTTTTCCAAGGGGCCCTTAGCCATGGCCCCATCGCCCCTTGGTGGTCCATTCCCAAGGTGGCCCTCCAGCACCCCACAGGTGAGGTTTCACCTGGCCTAAAACGAGGGATGCGGGCCAGGGTGAGAGTTAGTGTGAGGTGTGGGGATATGGCCTAGTGGCAAGAGAGCTTGCCTCGTATACATGAGGCCCTGGGTTCGATTCCCCAGCACCACATATACAGAAAACGGCCAGAAGTGGCGCTGTGGCTCAAGTGGCAGAGTGCTAGCCTTGAGCAAAAGGAAGCCAGGGACAGTGCTCAGGCCCTGAGTCCAAGGCCCAGGACTGGTCGGAAAAAAAAAAAAAAGAGAGAGAGAGAGAGAGAGAGTGTGACACTGAAGTGATTTTCAGTAACGCAGCAGACTGGAGATCGATCCCCTATCCACCCCCCTCCCCAGAAGGAAGCCAGGGAAACCAAAGCTGCAAGCTTCTTAGGGGCCAGGCCAGGCCTGCCAGAGGGGCCTCGCCCCCCCCATGCCAGGGCAGGGGAGGGGCAGGGGGACCTCAACACTAGGGAGCCTTTGGCCCCATAGTAGAACTGTGCCACAACACTATGGCAATAACCACAAGGGACATTGATGGCTTGCACAAGGCCTGCCAGGTGCTGACAAAACAGCTCCCGAGGAAGGCAGCACCTTTCAATTCTGACCGGCCCTGGAGGTGGGGGCTGGGGGCTCAGCCACTCACTGTCTGCCTCTTCTAGGAAGCTCAGTGAGATCCATGGGTTAGACTCCCTCTCTTCAGTACTCACCAGGGGCCCCCAGGACATTTGACCCTTCTGAGGCCACACCCCCAATGATCTAAGGCACTCTCGCTAGGCCCTGCCCCTTAAAGGCCCTCACCACATGGTGGAAGCCTGGGGGCACCAAACAGGGAAACCCCAGTGAGCTTTGCCCTCTTAGCTCGGTCCACTGGGCGCCCCTGATGGTCAGCACTGCCAATCCCGGGGACGGACACACTCTCAGGGTCCAGGGCCTCTGCTGAGTCCCAGATGGGCTCCAGTTCCTTATCTACACCTTAATTTCCTCACCTGGAAAAGGAGGCCAAACAAACAAACAAAAATCCACCCACTGCTGGACACCAATGGCTTACACCTGTCATCCTAGCTACTCAGGAGGCGGAGATCAGAGGGTCATGGTTCAAAGCCAGCCCAGGTATAAAAGTCCCTGAGAGGGCTGGGAATATGGCCTAGTGGCAAGAGTGCTTGTCTCATATATATGTAGCCCTGGATTCGATTTCTCAGCACCACATATATAGAAAATGGCCAGAAGTGGCGCTGTGGCTCAAGAGGTAGTGTGCTAGCCTTGAGCAAAAAGAAGCCAGGGACAGTGCTTAGGCCCTGAGCCCAAGGCCCAAGACTGGCCAAAAACAAAAACAAAAACAAAAACAAAAAAAAAGTCCCTGAAACTCTTTTTTTTTTTTTTGGCCAGTCCTGGGCCTTGGACTCAGGGCCTGAGCACTGTCCCTGGCTTCTTCCCGCTCAAGGCTAGCACTCTGCTACTTGAGCCACAGCGCCACTTCTGGCCGTTTTCTGTATATGTGGTGCTGGGGAATCGAACCTAGGGCCTCGTGTATCCAAGGCAGGCACTCTTGCCACTAGGCTATATCCCCAGCCCCCCTGAAACTCTTATCTGCAATTAATCACCAAACAGCTGGGAGTGGAAATGTGGCTTGCCTGGTAGAGAGCTGGCTTTGAGTGAAAACATGCTAAGGGACAGGACCTGAGTTCAAGCCTAGTTATTGGCACAAAAAGAAGGGAAAGGAAAAGGAAAAGAGGAGGAGGAGGAAGAGAGGGAGGGGGAGGAGGAGGGGAGGAGGAGGAGGAAAAGGTGGAGGGGGAGGACGAGGAGGGGGAGGAGGGGGAGAGGAGGAGGAGGGGAGGAGGAGGAGGAGGAACAGGGAGAGGGAGAGGAGGAGGAGGGGGAGGGAGGAGGGGAGGGGGAGGAAGAGGAAGAGGGGGAGGGGGAGGAGGAGGGGGAGGGGAGGAAGAGGAAGAGGGGGGAGGGGGAGGAGGAGGGAGGGGGAGGAAGAGGAAGAGGGGGAGGGGAGAGGAGAAGGGGGGAGGAGGAGGAGGAACAGGGAGAGGGAGAGGAGGAGGAGGGGGGGGAGGAGGAGGGGAGGGAGAGGAAGAGGAAGAGGGGGGAGGGGGAGGAGGAGGGGGAGGGGGAGGAAGAGGAAGAAGGGGAGGGAGAGGAGAAAGGGGAGGAGGAGGAGGAACAGGGAGAGGGAGAGGAGGAGGAGGGGGGAGGAGGAGGAGGGGGGAGGAGGAGGGGAGGGAGAGGAAGAGGAAGAGGGGGAGGGGGAGGAGGAGGGGAGGGGGAGGAGGAGGAACAGGGGGAGGGAGAGGAGGCGTAGGGGGGAGAGGAGGCGGGGGAGGGAGGAGGGGGAGGAAGAAGAGGGGGCCGGAGGAGGAAGGGGAGGAGGATTAACCTGCAGCTACAGTGCAGGCCAGGTGGATCACCGGGCATGCCAGGCGCAGCCTGCTGGCGCTGCTTTGCCACCCACCACCAGCTCAGCCTGTGCTCTGAGGCCTTCGAGAAGTGCGGAGAATGGGAGCTCACTCATTTTTCTGTACTTTTCCAGGCAATCTCAGATAGACTTGTGGGCGTATAGGACAGAATGAGGCTCGCTGGCCTATGATTAACCGGGAGAGCTTGGCTGGTTACAGCCAGATTGAAAGCTGGCTCTTTCTTAAGTGGTTGCAAGGCGGGGTCTGCGTGATGGGACGCCTGCGGACTGGTGGTGGAGATACTGCCGGTGATTAGAACTCAGGGTTCACATTCCAGCTCTGCACCCTGGCTGTGTGACTTGGGGCAAGTCACAGCCTCTCTGAGGCTGATTTTATTTTATTTCATTTTAAAGAAAGCTAAAGGACTGTGCCTAAGCTGGAAAGAAAATGGGCCACTTCAGTTGGGACAATCAGGGAGGGGGCTTCTAGGAGGAGATGACAGCTGGGAAAGAGTCTGCCAAGCCTGTTGCCTCAGTTTCCGATGTGGTGGCTTCTTTAATAAAACCATCTGCGTGCCCTTCTTCTTTTGAGCTGGTTGATTGTCACTGGTCAGCCCCACCTCAGCCCCTGCCCAACTCAGGGGGAAGAAGGAGCTAGGATGAGGGGGTCTTTTGCCTTCCCTCTTCCCTTCTGGCCACATCTGTCCCCCCCTAGTCATTGCTCTGCGTGTTGGACATTGATGGGCCTTTCCACTCGGCCCCTGTGTGAAGGGGTG
>NW_025960718.1:0-12000 GCF_023159225.1 Perognathus longimembris pacificus | reverse complement strand
CTCCTCCTTTTTTGAATTCTTAAGGGAGGTGTTTCTTCTTCATGAGTCCAGAAAGCGAATAAAATTCACTTAGGAGCTAGGCTCCACACTTGTCTGTATGTTTGTGCTGGAAGTTTTTTCTCTTGCCCCTAGATTTCCACTCAGCAAGAAGCCAAAGTCTACTCCTTATTCTGACTCTAGTTTTTAGACTGTGGCTCCAGTGCTCTTAGCCTGAGGATTATAATGCAAAATAGAAAGATACCTGGCTTAAAAAACTACATCTTTAGATGTTTTAGTTCTTTAACCCCAGTCTCTTATTTTTATCAGATTCCTTTTATCACTTTACAGCTGTTCTCTTGAGAATGTTCCTGCTTGCTGTTGAAACACCCAGTTCTCCAGCCAGGAGCCTGGCTCGTGCCTCTTAGCTCTAGTTGTGAGGACTGGGCTCTGAGGACCAGAGTCCAGAGCGATCCTGGAGACTCTGATCTCCACACGAGAAATGCAGCCCTGGAGGTGGGGCCCGAGTGGGGATCAGAAGTGCCGAGCAAGGGTCTTTCCCTCGTGGGATGATGGGGATGGCCCTTTCCCCACTCTGGAAGTCTTGCAAATCTTCCTACTTACTTTCATGGCTTTCCTTTCACCTTCAAATAAACTCACTCCACTTACCTTTATTTAAAAAAAAAAAAAACAGCCCGAGGCTGGGAATGTGGCTTAGCAGTACAGTGCTTGCCCAGCACCCAGCATGCATGAAGCCCTGGGTTCCATTCCTCAGCACCACATATATAGAAAAAAGTCAGAAGTGGTGCTGTGGTTCAAGTAGTAGAGTGCTAGCCTTGAGCAAAAAGAAGCCAGGAACAGTGCTCAGGCCCCGAGTCCCAAGCACCAGGACTGGCAAATAAATAAATAAATGAAGTTAAAAATGAGTCACTAAAAAGAGACAAATAACCCCCTGGACACATTCACATGCTCAAATGGTACAGTTTGGATAAAATTGGTTTAAAATATAGTATTAAAATATATTTTACAGCCATGAGCCAGTGGCTCACACCTAGCTACTCAGGAGGCTGAAATCTGAAGATCAGGAAAGTATCAAAACTCTTATCTCCAGGGGCTGGGGATATGGCCTAGTGGCAAGAGAGCTTGCCTCGTATACATGAGGCCCTGGGTTCGATTCCCCAGCACCACATATACAGAAAACGGCCAGAAGTGGCGCTGTGGCTCAAGTGGCAGAGTGCTAGCCTTGAGCAAAAGGAAGCCAGGGACGGTGCTCAGGCCCTGAGTCCAAGGCCCAGGACTGGCAAAAAAAAAAAAATAACAAAACTCTTATCTCCAATAAATTACAAAAAAATTAAAAATGCAAGAAGCAGAGTTGTGGTTCAAGTAATACAGCACTACCCTTGAGCAAAAGAAGCTCAGGAACAGTGCCCAGGCCCTGAGCTCAGTCCTAAGGACTGGTGTGTGCGTACACACACACACACACACACACACACACACAATTAGTCAGGCACTGGTGGTTCATGCCTGTAATCCTAGCTACTCAGGGGACTGAGATTTGAAGATGGAGGTTCAAAGCCAGCCCAGGCAGGAAAGTCTATGAGACTCTTATCTCCAGCTTACCACCAGAAAACTGGAAGTAGAGCTATGTCTCAAAATGGTAGAGTCCTAGCCTTGAGCAAAAAAGCTCAAGGACAGAATCGAGGCCCTTGAGATGAAGCCTCATGGCCAACAAAATAACTAAATAAATAAACAAAAATAATAAATCTTACCTATTTCTTACTACTTTTAAAAGCTAAGCACCAAAAGGCAATCATCGTTTGTGGAATCTAAGAGGAATCAGAAATAGAGAAAAGTGGAATCAGAAATAGAGATATTGGGGCTTGAGCTCAAAGCTTCCTCCTGGAGCAACACCAGAACCCTTTTTTGCTTTAGTAGCTTTTTTTTTTTTTTTTGTCAGTCATGGGGCTTTAACTCAGGGCCTGGGACTTAAACTCAGGGCCTGGTCACTGTCCCTGAACCTCTTTGTACTCAAGGCTAGCACTCTATCACTTGAGCCACGCACCCCTTCTGGCTTTTTCTGAGTATTTTATTGGAGATAAGAATCTCATGAACTTTCCTGCCCAGACTGGCTTCAAACTGTGATCCTCAGATCTCAGTCTGCTGAGTAGCTAGGATTATTACAGGCATGAGCTACCAGCTCCTGGCTATGAGTATGTTTCTTTTTGAACAATGTCACCCCTTCCCTCACTCTCTCCCATTTTTTCCCTCCCACCCCCACCCACAAGCAGAAGTTTATTTTCAACACAGTGTCTTGGGAGAATCACTGCTTCATTTGTTCACCCTTTGTCCCTCCATTTCTGTGCTGTCCCCTTGCCCTCCCCAAAACAGATAAACAAACAAACAAGACAAATGGAAAATAAAAACAGCAACAAAGAAAAAAATCCTCTTTTTTCCATTTCCTGGAGTTCATTTAGATAAATATTATTTTATATGATCAGATGCACATAGCTTTTGTACCTTTGTGATCCTCTCCTAAGAATATTCTCCTTTGGTCTCACTCTATGAATGTCTAGAGACCTGTGTAATTGATCATGTCTCAGTGTATTTTTTTCTTTTACCATTCAATGTGTTTATTTGTAGATTTATTTTTATTTTTGTGATGTTGGGCATTGAATTCAAGACTTTGTTGCCAGATGAGTGAGTACTGTACCAGCAAGAGATAGACAATGTTCCCATGTCAATCAAAAATAAAGTTTTAACACTGTGGAGATTGGGATGGAAGAATTACAAGTTCCAGGCCAGCCTGGGTTGGCTACACAGGGAGAAGCTGTGTACTTACTAATAAGTAAGTAGATAATTAATTAATTTTGAGGGGCTTGGGAGGTAGCTGATTAGTGTACTTTGCAGGCATGGAGCTGTGCATTCCTTTCTCAGCCGTGCCTAAAAATTTTCTTCTTGAAGAACCAGGATTTGAACTCAGGGCTTCCTGCTCTCATTCAGCGTTCTTGCTCATGGCTAACATTCTCACTTGAGCCATGCTGTCAATCAGTATTTTGCTGGCTAATTGTGATAGAGTCTCAAGGACTTTTATGCTCAGGCTTGCCTCAAACCTTGATCCTCCAGATCTCAGTCTCCTGAGAAGCTAAAAACAAACAAACAAAAAACTATTAAAGAAAACTTTGGATTTTGTATGTGGCTTGTACTGTATGGTGCTGCTGTGAAGAGCCCAAGGTAAGGGCAGAAGCTAGGGACTGGAGATCCTGTAGATAGGTCCACGTGACATCAACTGAGCAGGTTAAAGACAGAAGAAAGAATTGACTATTAGATGCATTCAGAAGTATGTTTGTGCCAGGCAACAGTGGCTCATGCCTGTAGTCCTAGCTACTCAGGAGGCTGAGATCTAAGGATCATGATTCGAAGCCAATCTGGGCAGGAAAGTCCCCATGAGACTCTTATTGCCAATTAACCACCAGAAAACTGGAAGTAGTGCTATGGCTCAAAGTGATAGAGTGCCAGCCTTGAGCAAAAGAACCGAGACAGCTCCCAGGCCCTAAGTTCAAGTCCCATGACCAAAAAAAAAAAAAAAAGTGTATTTGTCATACCTATAATCCTAGCTACTCAGGGGGATGAGATCTGAGGATCACAGTTCAAAATCATTCCAAGCAGGAAACTCTGTGAGGCTCTTATCTCCAATTAACCATCAAGGACCCAGAAGTGGTGCTGTAGCTCAAGTGGTAGAGCACTAGCCTTGAGCAAAAAGAGCTCAGGGACAGCATCCAGGCCCTGAGTTCCAGCCCCAGGACTGGCATAAGAACAAAAGGGGATTTGCAGACAGATGCAGATTAGATGCTTAACAGACCCTGCCCATTGAGCTGGGTAGACAGGTTGCGGTCCAAGAGTCGGGGGGGGGGGGGTCCTTTCACAGAAGAAGGAGGCTTCCTATGCCCCTGAGAGGCCACAAAAAGCTGTGTGCTGGCATAGGGGCAGCGTAACCCCAGGCTCTTGTGACAAGGGACTTTGGCCTTCTTCTTGGTAAGATGGGGGCAATAAGCTGTAGAAATAATTACAAAGCAGGTGTTCAAGGGAGGCCTGGAGTAACCCCAATGTGCAACCTGACCATTACCACAGAGCAGAAACCCTGAGCCAGGCAGGTGGGTAGGGACACACTTGCCATCCTAAAGCACCCCATTTTTCAGATGCTTCTAAATGCCAGACTGTAATACTGGCAATTATACCACAGAAGAGGGAAGCTTCCAGGCCTTCCCTGGGCACTGCCAAGCTAGGAGACAGATCTTGTGACTTGGCAGGATGCAATATGGAAGCAGGGTACTTTACAGGGCTGAGGCAGAATGCAGGAGCTAGGGGAACCCTTGGTCTAAGAGGGCCTACCAGAAGGTGGTCAGGAGGATGCTACAGCAGCAGAGAGGCTGGGAGTGGAAGCTACCCTGCCCACGGCAGCGCTGAGCTTTGGTCTCTGCTGGCACGTGATGCCAAAGGACCTCAACAGTACAGAACAGGTTAGCCTAGTGCTGAGGCAGGTGCACGGTAGATCCAGCATGAGTGGATTGCATAGAGAAAGTAGCCTGAGTGCATTGCTAACGACTCTTGGTGCCCACTGACATTTGGGTGATGTGTAGCCCACATCTGTTCCGTCTGTCCATTGGCACATCCTGGAGCCAAGCCTCCCCCACCTCTGAGCTGGAGGCCTCTCTGACCCGCTTTCCCTCCTTTCTTCCACTCTAGCTCCTCCATCCCTTCTCCCCACTACCATCCCAGGAAAGTTTTGAAAGTCAGTTGTACGCTGGGTGCCAGTGGCTCATGCCTGTAATCCCAGCTACTGAACAGGATGAGATCTGAGGATCGAGGATCAAAGTCAGCTTGGGCAGGAAAGTCCATGAGGTTCTTACCTCCAATTAACCCTCAGAAAATTGAAAGTAGCGCTGTGGCTCAAAGTGACAGAGCCTTGAGCTGAAGAGCTCAAGGACAGTGCCCAGGCCCTGTGTTGAAGCACCATGATCATCATCAACAACAGAAAGACAAAAAGGAAAAAAAAAGTCAGGTTGTGCCCTATCGATACCTCATTAAAACCTAAAACCTAGAGGCTTCTCCATAAAAAGAATGCAATTGTAAAAGCCTCTGCAGGAAGGAGCCCTATGCTCCTGACGCAACCTATACACCAAAGACAGGCTCATGGGAGTCACCCACGGGTCAAAGAATTAAGTGACAAAATTCACATGCAACCCACAAATACCCAAAGTGGGCCCTGAAACAGACATAGGCCCGTGTCTCCCCTGGGGCCTCCCTGGCCTCCCACATCTGAGGAGGTCCTCTTGGGTGCCTTAACTTCAGAGCCCGAGACTCCTCCTGAGCCCTTGCTAAGCCCCTAGTGCCCCCTGCTCCCCGCTCCCAGCAGTACCCACATGGGGACCTGGAGACTTGCTGGTGGTCCCCTTGCTGGTAGGGGTGACTCCCAGTGCTGTACCCAGATGTAGGCTATTCGCATCTGCACCTTCGGGTTTTGAGTAAGGAGAGTCCCCTGGGGGGAGGAGGGGGTAGTTCTTGGCCCAGGCTGCGTTCTGGTCTTCTCACAGTCCTGGGAGAGCATGCACACCCATCCATGCCTGCCAGCCAGGAGGACGGGGACCCTTCCACCAGCACCCTTGTGCAGGGCCAGCAGCAGAGCCACGTAGGACTCCATTTCTGATCTCCCCCATCTTTCACCTGGTGTCATCAGCAGAAAAGTATCTATATCATACTTTGATTCATGAGCAAAGTGATAGAAAATTATGTTATGAGGAGTATCTGGAACATAAGTGAATGTGCTTTGACTTGGGTTCCATCCTCATGGTGCCTTGTTATGTGTACACAAATGTTCCAAGTTCAAGAAACTCCAACTGCAGTCAGTACTAGTGGCTCATGCCTGTAATCCTAGCTACTCAAGAGGCTGAGATCTAAGCATTACTGTTTGAAGACTGCAGGGCAGGAAAGCCCATGAGACTTTTATCTCTAATAAACTACCCTGAAAAAAAGGAAATGGAGCTATGGCTCAAGTAGTAAAGGGCTAGCCTTGAGTAAAAGAAACTCAAGGACAGTTCCTAGGCCCCGAGTTCAAGCCCTAGGGCTGATACCAAAAACAAACAAACCAAATAACTCCAGCTATGGTTCCAAGGATGTCAGGCAAGGGGACGGCCTGTAGCAGCAGTGACTGCCAACCTGCGCAGGCTGCTCCCACCTGGAGCCTAAAGGTGGAGATCTGCTCTCTGCTCATGTAGAGATGGAAACCTAGCAGCTACAGAGCTCTAGACCCTTGTAGAAGTCACACAGGGAGAAACATGGTGGTGAAAATGCCCCAGGCCCAGGCTGCGTGCACACACACACACACGTCCCCCATCCTGTACCATCATGTTCAAGTCCACAGAGGAGGAAGAAAGGAAGTATCAACACTTGCCTGCATGTGTTGGTCCTTAGGATTTTTATTTTTTGTGTTGGTCCTAGGGCTTGAACTTAGGGCCTGGGTGCTGTCCGTGAGCTTTTATGTGCTCAAGCCCGGCACTTTACCACTTGAGTCACAGCTCCACTTCCAACTTGTTTTGGTGGCTAATTGTGGAGATAGTAGCCTCACATACTTTCCTGTCTGAATTGGATTTGAAACATGATGCTCAGATCTCAGCTAACTCAGTAGCTAGGGTTACAGATGTGAGCCACCTGCAGGTGACTACTCATTGGTCTTTTTTTTTTTTTTTGTCAGTCATGAGACTTGAACTCTGGGCCTGGGCACTGTCTCTGAGCTTTTCAGCTCAAGACTAGTGCTGTACCACTTGAGCCACAGCACCACTTTTGGTTTTCTGGTGGTTAATAGGAGCTAGGGGTCTCACAGACTTTCCTGCCTGGGCTGGCTTTGAACCATGATCCTCAGATCTGAGCCTCTTGAATAGCTGGGATTACAGGCATGAGCCACCAACACCTGACTTCATTGGTCTTTAAGTCTAACTTCCTTCTCACCCAGGATATGGATCTAGTCTGATCTTTTATATGACAGGAGGACAGATGGCAGTTAGACCTAAGAAAGCACTTTCTGACTTTAAGAGACAGGATCCTGTCGTGGGAAGATAGGGTATGGTAGAGCTACAAAGCTAGGCCTAGTCCTGATAAGAGGTATGAGATCTTTCAGGCCCTGACTCGGATTCTCCATGACTGCTTGCCTCTTGAGATACACCTTGGAAAGAGTGAGGCCAGCCAGGACCTGGCCTTCTTGGGGCCTATGCCCCTGTCCTCCATGGAGAGGCAGGAGCCCAGGAGGCCAGAAGCACCCTAGAGAGAGACAGAGCACTAGGAAACTTTTCCAAGCAAGTTGCCAGTGGCCTGACCTACCCCCAGAGACATGGCCTGCTGTATCTGTGGCTGGGCCTCCCTTGGGGGCAGCACCCTGGGGAGAGGGGTACCTGTGATTGGAGCTGGACAGCTCCCCAGGGAGCCTCTCCTCTTGCAGGGCCCCTTCCCTGGAAGGGTGCAGACCCTGGAGTCTCACTTTCCAGTCTCTTCCCTCAGGGATCTGTTCCCTCCGGCTGGGGCCCAGGTTGCTGAGCAGAGGCCACCACAGACCCATGGGACAAGGAGAAGCCTAACAAATCCCCAAAGATCTGGAGTGCCCAGGGACCAGTTGCCAGGCCCCCCATCCACCTGGAGACAGAAGCTGTACTCCCCATGGTTCTGGGGGGCTCCCATGGGATGGTGAGAAGCCTGGATGGAAAATGGAATATTGGAAAGGCTGAAGCTGGTGAGAGATCTGAGAGCTTGCAGGTGTCTTTGAAGCACAGCTTAGAAAGGAGGGTGTTCTCCTTGGGGACCTTGGGACCAAGATGTGTATGCACCCTAGTGTATCTACCTACCTCCTCTTGGTGGTTGCAGCATCCATCCGCTCAGTTCAGCACCAACTCCACTGAAGATGGAGACAGCCCCTGATCTCAGGAGCTGACAGCCAGGAAACAGATGTCATACATGAGAGTGCTTTCCATGGTAACAGTGGCTACCAGACAGAGGCAGATCAAGGAGGAAAGGAGATGGGAGGGTGTGTGTGTGTGTGTATGTGTGTGTGTGTGCGCATGCACACACACACATGCATGCATGCGTGCACTGGTCCTGGGGCTTCAACTTAGGGCTTGGGTGCTGTCCCTGAACTTCTTTTGCTCAAGAGTAGTGTGCTACCACTTAAGCTACAGCGCCACTTGCAGCTTTTTACATGTGTGGGATTAGAGATAAGAGTCTTATGGAAGTTTCTGCTTGGACTGTTTTCAAACCATGATTCCCACATCTCTGCCTCCTTAGTAGCTAGAATTACAAGTGTGGGTCACCAGTGCCCAGCAGAGACAGGGATTTTAAAGAAGATAATGAAGGAAAGACTATTTGGTGGTGGTGGGGTGGTGAAGGGAACTCCTCCAAAGGCCTGCTGGATAGACTGAGGTCTAAGCAGGGGCAAAGGCCCTGTGGCCCGAACTGCTGTGGAATTCCAGGACTAGAAACCAAGTGACTTCTGAAAGGTAAGGAGATCTGAAGTGGCCCCATTGTGTTGGATGCTGGTTGATGTGTTTTTAATTGTCAGACAAGTCACTGAAAGATTCTAGTAGAGTGGCAGATGAACTCAGCTATGCCTTTGGAGCACTCTGGTCTAGAGGCTAGGAGAAATGGCTTGGAGGGGTGAGTGGGGTGGTGGCAATTGTCTAGTAGAAGAAGTTCAGGGCTCCCTGCAAGCCAAAGTGAGGGCACAGCTGGGCTTCTACTTCAGTCTGTGAAAGCAGAGGGCCGCCTACAGAAACATTTGCCACAGGGCCCTACTGTGCTGCAAAGCTAAAGGGCCAAGGCAACTGTTTGAAAATACTCTGGAAGAGAAGAGAAGAGAGCACACTCTTCCAGTCTGGGCTGGGCAGGCCAGGTGGAAGCCAGGAGACTGACCTCCCTTCTGTGCCCCGAGTGGAACGGGCCCTCTGCTAGAGCCGGTGGCATGCAAGCGGGAGCAGTGCCCACAGCGCCATCTCACCAGCGATCACCGTCTCTGAGATGTGGACTTGGGACGCTGGAGGTCCAGGGCCATCGCCAGAATGGTTCTGTCCCCATTCAAGGCAGGACATACCTGATGGTGAGTTCCAAAGAGAAAACCTATTAGCCAGGCACCCGTGGCTCACGCCTGTAATCCTAGAAACTCAGGAGGCTGAGATCTGAGGATGAAGGTTCAAAGCTGACTCAGGCTGGAAAGGCTATGAGACTCTTATCTCCAATTAACTACAAAAAGCCAAAAAGTAGAGCTACAGTTGAAGTGGTAGAACACCAACCTTGAGTGAAAAAGCTCAAGGACAGTGTCCATGCCCTGAGTTCAAGGTCTAGTACTGGCACAAGACAGAGAGAGAAAGGTAGGAAGGAAAGCAAGCAAGCAAGCAAACCTGCAAGAGATAAGGAAAGGAAGGAAGGAAGGAAGGAAGGAAGGAAGGAAGGAAGGAAGGAAGGAAGGAAGGAGAAGGAAGGAAGGAAGGAAGGAGAAAGGATGGAAAGAAGGAAGGAAGAAGAGAGGGAGGAAGGGAGGAAGAAGGAAGGAAAGGAGAGGGAGGAAGGAAGGAAGGAAGGAAGGAGAGGGAGGAAAGAATGAACGAAGGAAGAAGGAAATGAGAAGGAAGGAAAGGAAGAAGAAAGGAAGGAGAACAAGGCTTTCCTGTGGGCACCAGAAGGCCATCCCATCCCTGCTGAGGACTCTGGAAATCAGTGCATAGCATGCAGCCCAGGGAGGGGGACTTAGGCATGTCTGTATCCGCTCCTGTCACTGCTGACTGTGGACAGCTCTTGGGTCATTAGCTCTGCAGCCCTGAGGCCTTCTGGGCACATGGGCAGAGTCAGCTTTGGTGACCAGATGACAACTTCGGGCATGGAAGTGGAGGGGCTGGCAGGCACAAGGGAGGAGGAGAAGGGTGACAGTTCCAGCAAGACACACAGCCCAAGCCTTCAGCTCCTCATCTGTGGAACTGGGGGATGAAAGCGACAAGAAGTAGGAGCTGGGCACTCATGCCTGAGGTATTAGGTAGCTACTCATGAGGCTGAAATGTAATGATCAAGGTTAGAAGCCAGCCCGTGAAGGAAAGTCTATGAGACTCATATTTCCAAAGTCAGAAATGGAAATGTGGCTCAAGTGGCATAGCGCTTGAAAGAAAAGGCCAAAATGAAAGTTCAGGTCCCTGAGTTCAAGTCCCTGTACTGGTGAAAACCAAAAATGTGATAGAGGAAGGGGCATGACACTTTCAGCCCCAGCTCTTCAGGAAGCTGAGGCAGGGGGATCACTTGAGCATGGAAGGCAAGATCAGCCTGGGCAGCATAGAGAGACCCCATCCCCCCATAATGGAAAAGTGAGAAGCTCTGTCTCCAGAGATGACTGAGACCTAGTGACAGACCTAGTGTGCTTAAGAGTTGGACACCAGGGCTGGGATGTAGCTCAGTGGCAAAGTGCTTGCTTAGCAAGTGCAATGTTCGATCCCCAGTACCAAAAAAGAAAAGACAAAAAAAAAATGCAGTTAAAGAGTTGGACACAAGCCATGCTCCACTGTTTACCTGACAAGTATTTACGGAGGGCCTCATGCTGCCAGGGCCCGATTAGCAGCTCTTTGCCCTGTGGGACAACCAAGTAACAACAAATGACAAGCGTGGCAGGGTTGAGGAAAGCCAGATGGGCTGAGGGTACAGACACTCCAAAGGAAGCATCCATTAACCTTAGGAAGGTACCATGATGCAGACCTCTTCCCTGCCCACTGGTGTGTTGGGGAATCAAGTAGAAAGGATGGCCACTTACTAGTGGCTCATGTCTGTATTCCTATCCACTCAGGAGGCTGAGATCTGAGGACTGCAGTTCATAGCCAGCCCAGGCAGGAAAGTCTGTGAGACTTTTATCTACAATTAAGCACCAAAAGCTGGAATTGGAGCTGTAGCTTAAGTGGTAGAACACCAGACTTGGCCTTGACCAAAACGAAACAAAACAAAGAACTCACAGGGACAACCCAGACCCCAAGTTCAAACCACAGGATGGACACAAAAAAAAACTTTTAAAGTAGGAAGAAAGGATGCCTTGGGACTCTAGAAGGTCCCAGAGCAGGGAGGAGGTCACACTGTGGCCTGAGGCCAAGAGAGGGGATAGCACTCCTCTCTCATATTACCCCTGGAAAGTCTTGTTATTAATAGTATTGCTATAGAAAGTAGAGGAGGGTGGGCTGGGAATGTGCCTTAGTGGTAGAGTGCTTGTCTAACATACATGAAGCCCTGGCTTTGATTCCTCACTACCATATAAACAGAAAAAGCTGGAAGTGGTGTTATGGCTCAAGTGGTAGAGTGCTAACCTTGAGCAAAAGAAGCTCAGGGACAAAGGCGCTGGTGGCTCACATCTGTAATCCTAGCTACTCAGGAGGCTGAGATCTGAGAATCATGGTTCAAAGCCAGCCCTCAGCAGGAAAGTCCACGTGAGTCGCTTATCTTCAATTAACCACCAGAAAACTGGAAGTGGTGGTGTGGCTCAAAGTGGTAGAGCACTAGCCTTGAGCTGAAGAGCTCAGGGACAGAATTCAAGCCCCACTGCCGACTTACAAAGAAAAAAAAAAAAGAAGAAGCTCAAGGACAGTGCCCAAGCCCTGAGTTCAAGCCCCATGAAAGAAAGAAAGAAAGAAAGAAAGAAAGAAAGAAAGAAAGAAAGAAAGAAAGAAAGAAAGAAAGAAAGAAAGAAAGGAAGGAAGGAAGGAAGGAAGGGAGGTAGGGAGGGAAGAATGAAGGGAGGGAAGGAAAGAAAAAGAAAGAAAGAAAGAAAGAAAGAAAGAAAGAGGAAAGAAAGAAAGAAAGAAAGATAGAAAGAAAGAAAGAAAGAAAGAAAGAAAGAAAGAAAGAAAGAAAGAAAGAAAGAGAAAGAAAGAGGGCAGGGAATATGGCCTAGTGGCAAGAGTGCTTTCCTCGTATACATGAAGCCCTGGGTTGATTCCCCAGCACCACATATATGGAAAACGGCCA
>NW_025960717.1:0-10000 GCF_023159225.1 Perognathus longimembris pacificus | reverse complement strand
GGGCATGGCTGCCTTGTCTCATTTTCTTTCCCACCACACAAGGCTAGCAGGCTCTACTACTTGAGTCACAGCTCAACTTCAGCCTCTTTGCCTGTCTTTCTTCCTTCCTTCCTTCATTCTTTCCTGCCTTTCTTTCTTTCCTCTCTTTCTCTTTCTCTATTTCTCACTTTCTTCCTATTTCCCTTTCTTCTTTCTTCTTGTCTCTTTCTGTCTCTCACTGTCTCTTTTCTATCTCTTTCTATTTTTCTTTCTCTCTTTCCTCTTTCTGCCTTTCTGTGTGTCTCTCCTTTTGTTTCTCTCCTTCCTTCCTTCCTTCCTGCCTGCCTTCCTTCCATCTTTCCTTCCTTCTTCACTTCCTTTCTTTCTTGCTTTCGTCATCCTGTCTGCTGTCTCTTTCTGGTGGTTAATAGGAGATAAGAGTCCATGAGAATCCTAGGGCACTTACACAGTGTCCACAAATCTGAGGATTGCGGTCTGAAGCCAGCCTGGGCAGGAAAGTCCATGAGACTCATCTCAATTAACCACCAATACATAGAGAGAAGTAGAGCCTAGTCTTGAGTAGAACACCACAAATTCAATCCCATCCCTGGCACACACAAAAATGAGTCTCATGGACTTTCCTGCCCAGGTTGGCTTCAAACCGCATTCCTCAGATTTCACCTACACGGAGCAGCTTACATTACAGATGTAAAGTCTCAATTTTAAAAACTTTAATTGGCTCTTCTTTGCCTTCTTTTTCAGTTATTGTTCTTGGTTTTTTTTGTTGTTAGTGTAGTATTTCCAGTGACTTTTTTTTTCCAGTCCTGGGCCTTGGATTCAGGGCCTGAGCACTGTCCCTGGCTTCTTTGTGCTCAAGGCCAGCACTCTGCCACTTGAGCCACAGCGCCACTTCTGGCCGTTTTCTATATATGTGGTGCTGGGGAATTGAACCCAGGGCTTCGTGTAAAAGAGGTAAGCACTCTTGGCACTAGGCCATATTCCCAGCCCTGTTAGTGCAGTTTTAATGGCATGTTACTAAAGGCCTGACCACTCTCCTTCAGGTTTCTCTCTCTCTCTCTCACTCTTGTGTGTGTGTGTGTGTGTGTGTGTGTGTGTGATTGTGTGTGTGTTTCTCTGTCTTTAGAGCAAACCTCACACCTTCAGCCATAGCTCAAAAAAAGATTTTTTTTTTTTGCCAGTCCTGCACCTTGGACCCAGGGCCTGAGCACTGTCCCTGGCTTGCTTTTGCTCAAGGCTAGCACTCGCTTACTTGAGCCACAGCGCCACTTCTGGCTTTTTCTATATATGTGGTGCTGAGGAATCGAACCCAGGGCTTCATATATACAAGACGACCACTTTACCACTAGGCCATATTTCCAGCCCCTATTTATTGTTATTTTCTGTTGTTGTCATTGTTAACAGGACCTTGCCTTTTTGCTCAGTTTTTCTTTCTTAATCTCTGAAATCTAGCTTGCTCTAAAATTGGGCCAACAAAAACGACTGACCTTTTGGATTTTTGTTTGTTGGTTTTTGGTTCTTTTCCTAGGCCTAGAACTCAAGCCCTGAAGGCCAAGTTTTATTTTATTTCATTAATTCTTGGTGGTATTATAAGGGCTTGAAATTAGGGCCTTATGAGTGCCTCTGAGTGCTTTTTCCCCCTCATGGCTAGCACACTTTACTACTCCAAGCACAGCTCAAATTCTGTCTTGTTTTCTTTCTTTTTTTTTTTTTAATAGGAGATAAGAGTCCATGGTGGCCAAGGGCACTACACACAATGTCCTAAAATCAGAGGATTGTGGTTCAAAGCCAGCCTGGGCAGGAAATTCCATGAGAATTTTATCTGAAATTAACCACCTTGAGCCAGGAAGTAATACTGCCAACTGCGGGCATATAGGAAAACAACTCTCATAGACTTCCTGCCCAGTCAGGCTTTGAACCATGATCCTCAGATCTCAGCCTCCAGGGTTAGCTTGGATTATAGACGTGAGCCATTCCCACATGGCTGGTTTTTCTTTTTTCCTTCTTTCTTTCTTTCTCTCTGTCTCCGTCTCTCTGTCTCTCTCTCTTTCTTCCTTTCTCTCTAGGTTTTTCTTTTTATTGTGGAAGCTCTGGGGCATGAACTCAGGGCACGGCTACTTTGTCTCAGTTTCTTTTTGGCCCCCCACAAGGCTAGCAGGCTCTACTACTTGAGTCACTGCTCAACTTCTGCCTGATTGCCTGTCTTTCTTTCTTTCTTTCCTCTTTCACTTTGTCGTTCTTCCTCTTTCTCTATTTCTCACTTTCTTTCTATTGCTCTTTCTTTGTTCTTCCTGTCTCTTTCTCTCTGTCTCTCACTATCTCTTTTCTTTCTCTCATTCCATGTTTCCCTCTCTTTCCTCTTTCTGACTTTCTATGCCTTTCTATCTCTTGTTCTTTCCTTCCTTCCTTCCTTCCTTCCTTCCTTTCATTCTTCCTTCCTTTCTTTCTTTCTTTCTTTCTTCCTTTCTTTCTTTCTTCCTTTCTTCCTTTCTTTTTTTCTTACTTTCTTCCTTGCTTGCTTACTTCTTTCTGTCTGCTCTTTCTTTGTGGTGGTTGATAGGAGATAAGAGTCCATGAGACGCCTAGGGCCCTTACACAGTGTCCAAAAATCTGAGGATTGCGGTTTGAAGCCAGCCTGGCCAGGAAAGTCCATGAGACTCATCTCAATTAACCACCAGTACATAGAGAGAAGTAGAGCCTAGTCTTGAGTTGAACACCACAAATTCAATCCCATCCCTGGCACACACAAAAATGTGTCTCTCTCTTTCTCTTTTATTTGTGGAAGCTCTGGGGCTTGAACTTGGGGCATGGTTACTTTGTTTCAGTTTCTTTTCCCCCCACCCCACAAGGTTAACAGGCTCTACTACTTGAGTCACAGCTCAATTTCTGTCTGTATTTTTTTTTTTTTTTGGTGGCTAATAAATAGGAGATGGGAGTTCCATGGAAAACCTAGGGAACCATGGACAGGCTTGAAATCTGAGGAATGGGGTTCAAGGCCAGCCTACGCAGAAAAGTCCATGAGACTCTTATCTCTAACCACCATCAAGACAGAAAGTAGTAGAGCGTCTCAAGCGCAAAACACCCTAAGTTCAAGCCAACCCCTGGCACTCACTACGAAATGTCTCATGGACTTTCCTGCCCAGGCTGGCTTCGAATAGTCATCCTCAGATTTCAGCGAATTGAGTAGATAGGATTACAGGTTTGAGCCATAATTTAAAATCTTTAAATGGCTCTCTCTTTTATCATCTTCCTTTTCTTCTATCTTATTGTTCTTTTTTTCCCTTCTTCTTCTTTAGTTCAGTTCCTCTGGCCTGATGTTAGAACATAGTGACTTACCCTCAGTTTTTTGTTTGCATTGTTTTTCAATGTGAAACTAGCAGACTCTACAACTTGAGCCACAGGTCAACCACTGTTTTGTTTTTGTTCTTTTGCTAGGGCCTGAAATCTGTACCTCATCATTGTTCAGGAGCTGGTGATTTTTGTTTTGCTTCTGTTCTTATGCTTAATTCCAAGAAGGTGTACAAGTAGAGCCACGATTGGGTTGCTGGGATGTTTTGTTACTTTTTTTTTTAATACAGGGCTAGCAGGCTGCACTCCTTGAGCCTCAGCTCCACTTCTGCCTGTCTGCTTGTCTTTGTCTCTTTCTTTCTTTCATTCATTCATTCTTTCCTTCCTTCTTTTTCCTCTCCTTTTGTTCTTTCTTTCTCTGTTTCTTTCTTTCTATTTTGCTCATTCTCTTTCCTCTTTCTTCCTGTCTCTTTCTCACTTTCTCTTTTCATTTTCTTTCTCTTTCCTATTTCTGTCTCTCTGTGTCCCTCTCTTTCTTTCTTTCTTTCTTTCTTTCCCTCCCTCCCTCTTCCTTTCTTTGTTGCTTTCTTTCTCTCTCTTTCTTTTGTGGAAGCTCTGGTGCTTGAACTCAGGGCATGGCTGCCTTGTCTCATTTTCTTTCCCACCACACAAGGCTAGCAGGCTCTACTACTTGAGTCACAGCTCAACTTCAGCCTCTTTGCCTGTCTTTCTTCCTTCCTTCCTTCATTCTTTCCTGCCTTTCTTTCTTTCCTCTCTTTCTCTTTCTCTATTTCTCACTTTCTTCCTATTTCCCTTTCTTCTTTCTTCTTGTCTCTTTCTGTCTCTCACTGTCTCTTTTCTATCTCTTTCTATTTTTCTTTCTCTCTTTCCTCTTTCTGCCTTTCTGTGTGTCTCTCCTTTTGTTTCTCTCCTTCCTTCCTTCCTTCCTGCCTGCCTTCCTTCCATCTTTCCTTCCTTCTTCACTTCCTTTCTTTCTTGCTTTCGTCATCCTGTCTGCTGTCTCTTTCTGGTGGTTAATAGGAGATAAGAGTCCATGAGAATCCTAGGGCACTTACACAGTGTCCACAAATCTGAGGATTGCGGTCTGAAGCCAGCCTGGGCAGGAAAGTCCATGAGACTCATCTCAATTAACCACCAATACATAGAGAGAAGTAGAGCCTAGTCTTGAGTAGAACACCACAAATTCAATCCCATCCCTGGCACACACAAAAATGAGTCTCATGGACTTTCCTGCCCAGGTTGGCTTCAAACCGCATTCCTCAGATTTCACCTACACGGAGCAGCTTACATTACAGATGTAAAGTCTCAATTTTAAAAACTTTAATTGGCTCTTCTTTGCCTTCTTTTTCAGTTATTGTTCTTGGTTTTTTTTGTTGTTAGTGTAGTATTTCCAGTGACTTTTTTTTTCCAGTCCTGGGCCTTGGATTCAGGGCCTGAGCACTGTCCCTGGCTTCTTTGTGCTCAAGGCCAGCACTCTGCCACTTGAGCCACAGCGCCACTTCTGGCCGTTTTCTATATATGTGGTGCTGGGGAATTGAACCCAGGGCTTCGTGTAAAAGAGGTAAGCACTCTTGGCACTAGGCCATATTCCCAGCCCTGTTAGTGCAGTTTTAATGGCATGTTACTAAAGGCCTGACCACTCTCCTTCAGGTTTCTCTCTCTCTCTCTCACTCTTGTGTGTGTGTGTGTGTGTGTGTGTGTGTGTGATTGTGTGTGTGTTTCTCTGTCTTTAGAGCAAACCTCACACCTTCAGCCATAGCTCAAAAAAAGATTTTTTTTTTTTGCCAGTCCTGCACCTTGGACCCAGGGCCTGAGCACTGTCCCTGGCTTGCTTTTGCTCAAGGCTAGCACTCGCTTACTTGAGCCACAGCGCCACTTCTGGCTTTTTCTATATATGTGGTGCTGAGGAATCGAACCCAGGGCTTCATATATACAAGACGACCACTTTACCACTAGGCCATATTTCCAGCCCCTATTTATTGTTATTTTCTGTTGTTGTCATTGTTAACAGGACCTTGCCTTTTTGCTCAGTTTTTCTTTCTTAATCTCTGAAATCTAGCTTGCTCTAAAATTGGGCCAACAAAAACGACTGACCTTTTGGATTTTTGTTTGTTGGTTTTTGGTTCTTTTCCTAGGCCTAGAACTCAAGCCCTGAAGGCCAAGTTTTATTTTATTTCATTAATTCTTGGTGGTATTATAAGGGCTTGAAATTAGGGCCTTATGAGTGCCTCTGAGTGCTTTTTCCCCCTCATGGCTAGCACACTTTACTACTCCAAGCACAGCTCAAATTCTGTCTTGTTTTCTTTCTTTTTTTTTTTTTAATAGGAGATAAGAGTCCATGGTGGCCAAGGGCACTACACACAATGTCCTAAAATCAGAGGATTGTGGTTCAAAGCCAGCCTGGGCAGGAAATTCCATGAGAATTTTATCTGAAATTAACCACCTTGAGCCAGGAAGTAATACTGCCAACTGCGGGCATATAGGAAAACAACTCTCATAGACTTCCTGCCCAGTCAGGCTTTGAACCATGATCCTCAGATCTCAGCCTCCAGGGTTAGCTTGGATTATAGACGTGAGCCATTCCCACATGGCTGGTTTTTCTTTTTTCCTTCTTTCTTTCTTTCTCTCTGTCTCCGTCTCTCTGTCTCTCTCTCTTTCTTCCTTTCTCTCTAGGTTTTTCTTTTTATTGTGGAAGCTCTGGGGCATGAACTCAGGGCACGGCTACTTTGTCTCAGTTTCTTTTTGGCCCCCCACAAGGCTAGCAGGCTCTACTACTTGAGTCACTGCTCAACTTCTGCCTGATTGCCTGTCTTTCTTTCTTTCTTTCCTCTTTCACTTTGTCGTTCTTCCTCTTTCTCTATTTCTCACTTTCTTTCTATTGCTCTTTCTTTGTTCTTCCTGTCTCTTTCTCTCTGTCTCTCACTATCTCTTTTCTTTCTCTCATTCCATGTTTCCCTCTCTTTCCTCTTTCTGACTTTCTATGCCTTTCTATCTCTTGTTCTTTCCTTCCTTCCTTCCTTCCTTCCTTCCTTTCATTCTTCCTTCCTTTCTTTCTTTCTTTCTTTCTTCCTTTCTTTCTTTCTTCCTTTCTTCCTTTCTTTTTTTCTTACTTTCTTCCTTGCTTGCTTACTTCTTTCTGTCTGCTCTTTCTTTGTGGTGGTTGATAGGAGATAAGAGTCCATGAGACGCCTAGGGCCCTTACACAGTGTCCAAAAATCTGAGGATTGCGGTTTGAAGCCAGCCTGGCCAGGAAAGTCCATGAGACTCATCTCAATTAACCACCAGTACATAGAGAGAAGTAGAGCCTAGTCTTGAGTTGAACACCACAAATTCAATCCCATCCCTGGCACACACAAAAATGTGTCTCTCTCTTTCTCTTTTATTTGTGGAAGCTCTGGGGCTTGAACTTGGGGCATGGTTACTTTGTTTCAGTTTCTTTTCCCCCCACCCCACAAGGTTAACAGGCTCTACTACTTGAGTCACAGCTCAATTTCTGTCTGTATTTTTTTTTTTTTTTGGTGGCTAATAAATAGGAGATGGGAGTTCCATGGAAAACCTAGGGAACCATGGACAGGCTTGAAATCTGAGGAATGGGGTTCAAGGCCAGCCTACGCAGAAAAGTCCATGAGACTCTTATCTCTAACCACCATCAAGACAGAAAGTAGTAGAGCGTCTCAAGCGCAAAACACCCTAAGTTCAAGCCAACCCCTGGCACTCACTACGAAATGTCTCATGGACTTTCCTGCCCAGGCTGGCTTCGAATAGTCATCCTCAGATTTCAGCGAATTGAGTAGATAGGATTACAGGTTTGAGCCATAATTTAAAATCTTTAAATGGCTCTCTCTTTTATCATCTTCCTTTTCTTCTATCTTATTGTTCTTTTTTTCCCTTCTTCTTCTTTAGTTCAGTTCCTCTGGCCTGATGTTAGAACATAGTGACTTACCCTCAGTTTTTTGTTTGCATTGTTTTTCAATGTGAAACTAGCAGACTCTACAACTTGAGCCACAGGTCAACCACTGTTTTGTTTTTGTTCTTTTGCTAGGGCCTGAAATCTGTACCTCATCATTGTTCAGGAGCTGGTGATTTTTGTTTTGCTTCTGTTCTTATGCTTAATTCCAAGAAGGTGTACAAGTAGAGCCACGATTGGGTTGCTGGGATGTTTTGTTACTTTTTTTTTTAATACAGGGCTAGCAGGCTGCACTCCTTGAGCCTCAGCTCCACTTCTGCCTGTCTGCTTGTCTTTGTCTCTTTCTTTCTTTCATTCATTCATTCTTTCCTTCCTTCTTTTTCCTCTCCTTTTGTTCTTTCTTTCTCTGTTTCTTTCTTTCTATTTTGCTCATTCTCTTTCCTCTTTCTTCCTGTCTCTTTCTCACTTTCTCTTTTCATTTTCTTTCTCTTTCCTATTTCTGTCTCTCTGTGTCCCTCTCTTTCTTTCTTTCTTTCTTTCTTTCCCTCCCTCCCTCTTCCTTTCTTTGTTGCTTTCTTTCTCTCTCTTTCTTTTGTGGAAGCTCTGGTGCTTGAACTCAGGGCATGGCTGCCTTGTCTCATTTTCTTTCCCACCACACAAGGCTAGCAGGCTCTACTACTTGAGTCACAGCTCAACTTCAGCCTCTTTGCCTGTCTTTCTTCCTTCCTTCCTTCATTCTTTCCTGCCTTTCTTTCTTTCCTCTCTTTCTCTTTCTCTATTTCTCACTTTCTTCCTATTTCCCTTTCTTCTTTCTTCTTGTCTCTTTCTGTCTCTCACTGTCTCTTTTCTATCTCTTTCTATTTTTCTTTCTCTCTTTCCTCTTTCTGCCTTTCTGTGTGTCTCTCCTTTTGTTTCTCTCCTTCCTTCCTTCCTTCCTGCCTGCCTTCCTTCCATCTTTCCTTCCTTCTTCACTTCCTTTCTTTCTTGCTTTCGTCATCCTGTCTGCTGTCTCTTTCTGGTGGTTAATAGGAGATAAGAGTCCATGAGAATCCTAGGGCACTTACACAGTGTCCACAAATCTGAGGATTGCGGTCTGAAGCCAGCCTGGGCAGGAAAGTCCATGAGACTCATCTCAATTAACCACCAATACATAGAGAGAAGTAGAGCCTAGTCTTGAGTAGAACACCACAAATTCAATCCCATCCCTGGCACACACAAAAATGAGTCTCATGGACTTTCCTGCCCAGCTTGGCTTCAAACCGCATTCCTCAGATTTCACCTACAATGAACAGCTTACATTACAGATGTAAAGTCTCAATTTTAAAAACATTAATTGGCTCTTCTTTGCCTTCTTTTTCAGTTATTGTTCTTGGGATTTTTTTGTTGTTAGTGCAGTATTTCCAGTGACTTTTTTTTCCTGTCCTGGGCCTTGGATTCAGGGCCTGAGCACTGTCCCTGGCTTCTTTGTGCTCAAGGCTAGCACTCTGCCACTTGAGCCACAGTGCCACTTCTGGCCATTTTCCATATATGTGGTGCTGGGGAATCGAACCCAGGGCTTCATGTAAAAGAGTCAAGCACTCTTGCCACTAGGCCATATTCACAACCCTGTTAGTGTAGTTTTATGGCATATTAATAAAGGCCTGGTCACTCTCCTTGAAGTTTCTCTTTCTCTCTCAGTCTGTGTGTGTGTGTGTGTGTGTGTATGTGTGTGCATGTGATATTGTGTGTGTGTTTCTCTGTATTTAGAGCAAACCTCACACCTTCAGCCATAGCTCAAAAAAAGATTTTTTTTGCCAGTCCTGGACCTTGGACTCAGGGCCTAAGGACTGTCCCTGTCTTGTTTTTGCTCAAGGCTAGCACTCGCTTACTTGAGCCACAGCGCCACTTCTGGGTTTATCTATATATGTGATGCTGAGGAATCGAACCCAGGGCTTCATGTATACAAGATGACCACTTTACCACTAGGCCATATTTCCAGCCCCTATTTATCGTTATTTTCTTGTTATCATTGTTAACGGGACCTTGCCTCTTTTGCTCAGTTTTTCTTTCTTAATCTCTGAAAACTAGCTTGCTCTAAAATTGGGCCAACATAAACGAATTACCTTTTGGATTTTTGTTTGTTTGTTTATTTTTGCTTCTTCTCCTAGGCGTAGAACTGAAGCCCTGAAGGCTTAGTTTCATTTTATTTCATTAATTCTTGGTGGTATTTGTAAGGGCTTGAAATTACGGCTTTGTGAGTGAGTGTCTCTGAGTGTTTTTTCCCCTCCTGGCTAGCACACTTTCCTACTCCAAGCACAGCTCAAATTCTGTCTTGTTTTCCTTTTTTCTTTTCTTTTAATAGGAGATAAGAGTCCATGGTGGCCAAGAGCACTACACACAATGTCCTAAAATCTGAGGATTGTGGTTTGAAGCCAGCCTGGGTAGGAAATTCCATGAGACTCTTATCTGAAATTAACCACCTCGACCCAGGAAGTAATACTGCCCACTGCGGGCATATAGGAAAACAAGTCTCACAGACGTCCTGCCCATTCTGGCTTAGAATCATGAACCTCAGATTTCAACCAACACGAGCAGCTTAGATTACAGCTTTGAGTCTTGATTTTCAAATCTTTACTTGGCTCTTCTTTACCTTCCTTTTCATTTATCGCTTTTTTTGGGGGGGTGCAGTTGTTTGTTTTTTTGTTAGTGCAAGTTCTATGGCTTCTTATTAAAGGCTGGCCACACTCCCAGAGGTGGTGGTGGTTGATTTCTCTCTCTTTATGTCTGACACGTTTCACACATTGAGCC
>NW_025960716.1:0-10000 GCF_023159225.1 Perognathus longimembris pacificus | reverse complement strand
CCACAGCCGGCGTCCACGGAGGAGGACCACAGCCAGCGTCCACGGAGGAGGACCTCAGCCGGCATCCACAGAGGAGGACCACAGCCGGCGTCCACAGAGGAGGACCTCAGCCGGCATCCACGGAGGAGGACCACAGCCGGCGTCCACGGAGGAGGACCTCAGCCGGCGTCCACAGAGGAGGACCTCAGCCGGCGTCCACGGAGGACCACAGCCAGCGTCCACGGAGGAGGACCACAGCCAGCATCCACGGAGGACCACAGCCGGCGTCCACGGAGGAGGACCTCAGCCGGCGTCCACAGAGGAGGGACCTCAGCCGGCGTCCACGGAGGACCACAGCCAGCGTCCACGGAGGAGGACCACAGCCGGCGTCCACGGAGGAGGACCACAGCCAGTGTCCACGGAGGAGGACCACAGCCGGCGTCCACGGAGGAGGACCTCAGCCGGCGTCCACAGAGGAGGACCTCAGCCGGCGTCCACGGAGGACCACAGCCAGCGTCCACGGAGGAGGACCACAGCCGGCATCCACGGAGGAGGACCCCAGCCAGTGTCCACGGAGGAGGACCCCAGCCAGCATCCATGGAGGGAAGACCTCTGCCAGCGTCCATGGAGGAGGACCACAGCCAGCGTCCATGGAGGGAAAGACCTCAGCCAGCGTCCACGGAGGAGGACCTCAGCCGGCATCCGTGGAGGAGGACCACAGCCGGTATCCGTGGAGGAGGACCTCAGCCAGCGTCCACGGAGGAGGACCTCAGCCAGCGTCCACGGAGGAGGACCTCAGCCAGCGTCCATGGAGGAGGACCTCAGCCAGCGTCCACGGAGGACCACAGCCAGTGTCCACGGAGGACCACAGCCAGCATCCACAGAGGGGAAGACCTCAGCCAGCGTCCATGGAGGAGGACCTCAGCCAGCATCCACAAAGGGAGGACCTCAGAGTCCACAGAGGTGGACCTCAGCCCATGTCCACGGAGGAGGACCTCAGCCGGCGTCCATGGAGGAGGACCTCAGCCAGAGTCCATGGCCACCACGGCTGTGGTACCCAGGCGCCGTGGCCTCGTCAGAGCCGGCTCCCCTGCCCCCCTCCGAGACGGAGCCCACCACTCCCTCAACGGCCCAGGCAGGGCCACCTGCAGGCTGTGGATGAAGGGTGAGGCGAGCTGGTGGTGGCTGAGCCGGGCCACCCCTGTGAGGAGCAGAGCCAAGCTGGGGCCCCCTCCACGCCCCAGGCCCCAGGCCAGGTGAGGGGCGCGGGCTGGGAGACGCTGCGTGGACGTCCCCGACGGGCGGAGCAGGGAGGAGAGGAGCCGGGGACGACAGAGCAGGCTGGCGAGGGCAGCCTGGACAGAGCCGAGATGGGGGAGTGGGAATGGCGCGGGGAGGGGTATGGGGGGGTGAGAACAAAGACCGAGGTCAGGGGCCGGGGCAAGACAGGGAAAGCACGCGTGGAGACACGAGGAGAAGAGCCAGTGAGGGGGAGAGGGGACGAGGTTGAGGACCACGGGGAGGGCGGGGAGGGCGGGGCGCCCCCTCCCCGAGAGCGTCCGCTCTGGCAGCAGGCCTGCTCGGGCAGGTGGCGGGGGGGGGGGGCAGGCCCGGGGGGGCGGGGAGAGCCGGGAGGCCCGCTCGCTCGGCCGGGCCCGCAGTCACCGCCCCTGGGTGGAGCCACGGCCGAGCCCCGGGGGTATAAGTGGGAGGCCGGGCCGAGCACCTGGCAGGGCGGCAGGGCGGGCCGGCAGGTGGCAGGTGCCGGGCAGGTGGCTCCGGCATGAGCTCCTTCGACCTCCCCGTGCCCTCGCCGCCCCGCTGCGGCCCCCAGTTCCCCAGCATCGGCCAGGAGCCCCCCGAGACCGGCCTCTACTATGAGAACTTCTTCCACACCCAGGGGGGTGGCCAGCCCGCAGAGGCCCCCCTCCTTCGAGGGGCCCGGCGAGTACGGGGCCACCCCCAACCCCTACCTGTGGCTCAACGGGCCGGCCGTGGCCCCGCCGGCCTACCTGCCCGGCCCCAACGCCGGCCCCTTCCTGCCCCAGGCCTACGGCGTGCAGAGGCCCCTGCTGCCGGGCGTGGCCGGGCTGGGCGGCGGGGGACCTGGGCTGGCTGCCCCTGCCCTCGCAGGAGGAGCTGATGAAGCTGGTGCGGCCGCCCTACTCCTACTCGGCCCTCATCGCCATGGCCATCCACGGGGCCCCCGGACCGGCGCCTCACGCTCAGCCAGATCTACCAGTACGTGGCCGACAACTTCCCCTTCTACAACCGCAGCAAGGCCGGCTGGCAGAACTCCATCCGCCACAACCTCTCGCTCAACGACTGCTTCAAGAAGGTGCCCCGCGACGAGGACGACCCCGGTGAGGCCCGGGGGGGGGGGGTCAGGGGCCCCAAGACCCGGGTGAAGAGCCAAGGTGACAGTGGGGTGAAGGGCCGTGTGGGGCGGGGGCTGGAGTCAACCCTCAGCAAGCTGCAGGGGCTCCCCCAATGCAATTCCATGCCCAGACTCTGTTCTAGAAAGTTCTGGCTAAGTGGCCTGTCCCCAAGGCTGGGCTGCCGGGAGAAGGGGCTGCCGGGCCCGCAGTGGACACGGGGCCCAAGGGGCAGGTCCTGGGTCCGAGGGGCTCTCGTGGCAATGCGGCAGGTTGGAACCTGCACCTCCCCGGAGGCACGCGGGGGCGGGGGGGTGAGGGGCCACCCACAGCCCTGCCCGCCCCGGCCATGGCCGGAGTCGTCCCTGTGCCCCAGCACGGCCCGGAACCCAGCACCTGGGGAGGTCTCTGGCCAGTGACACCAGACCCACCGGAGCCGAGACCTTTCCCAGACAGCCGCGGTGCTGGGGTGCCGCCGGCCCTCCCCAAGTCCCCACAGTGCCCCCAGGGAGACCCCACTGGGCCCCGGCGCAGGGGAACGCAGCCCCCTCCCACAGGAAGCCCACCGCCGCCCCCGTCCCGCAGGAAGCCCACCGCCGCCCCCTCCCGCAGGAAGCCCACCGCCGCCCCCTCCGCAGGAAGCCCACCGCCGCCCCCTCCCGCAGGAGGCCCACCGCCGCCCCCTCCCGCAGGAAGCCCACCCCTCCTGCAGGAAGCCCACCGCCGCCCCCTCCCGCAGGAAGCCCACCGCCGCCCCCCTCCCGCAGGAAGCCCACCGCCGCCAGTTACAAACCCTCCCCGCGAAATCCGCGGGCCTGTCCTTCAGCAGAGGCCACTGAGGCTCAGCGCGAGTGCCACGTCTAATGAGGAGCAAGGCTGGGACCTTGAGGGGTCCCCCTGTCCCCTGGGCTTTCTTTCGTGTCAGCAGTGGGGGCATGCCACACCCCCCCTCCCGGACCCCCCCCTGTGCTGTGCGCCCCTCTCGCCTCCTTCCCGGGGCCCTGGAGCCGCTCTGAGGCGGCGCTGAGATGGGGTGCCGTCTGCCAGGGTGTGAGCGGAGAGGGGGCGTCTGGGGATTCACTGCTCAGCCGGGCCTTGGGGCCCCCTCTGCCCTCCCCGGGTCACAGTCGCGGGGTGGGGGTCCCCGCCTCTCCGCCTTCCCCTCCTCACCTCCTCCCTCTTCCGTGGCAGGCAAAGGGAATTACTGGACGCTGGACCCCAACTGTGAGAAGATGTTCGACAACGGGAATTTCCGCAGGAAGAGGAAGAGGAAATCAGACCCGGCCCCGGGCTCGGGCACCTTGGCCGCGGAGAAGCCGGAGCCGGGGCTGCTGGCGGGCGGCCCCGGGGGCGGCCGACCCCCGGGACGCGCTGGACGGGGCCCCCCGGGCGGCCCCCGGCTCTCCGGAGACGCGGGCCTCGCCGGGCCCCTCGGGGCCGCCCTGCCTGGGCGGCTTCCTCTCCGCCGTGGCGGCCTACGGGAGCGGCGCCGGGCCCGGGGGCCGCGCGGGGGCCGCGCGCGCTCCCAGCCCCGAGCCCGCCGACGGGACGGGGCAGAACTCGCTGGGCCTCGGCCCCTACGCGCCGCCGGGCGGCCTCGGCGGCGGGGGCCACGGCGGGGGCGAGTGGGCCGGGCCCCGCGCCGGGCGGCGCCCTCGGCTACGCGGGCCCCGTCCTCCACCAGCTCGGCCCCCACTTCTTCAACGGCGCGAACGCCAACGGCGCGCTCTACGCCCGGGAGGGCACGGAGGGCTAGGCGGGGGCGGCCCGGCCGCGTGGCGGGGGGCGGGGGGAACCGGCCACCGCCCCCCCAGCGCCCACCCCTGAGCTCCCAGCCTCGACGCCGGGCGCCCCGCAGGGACCCGGCCTCTTGCCTTCCGTGGATCACTCCCGCACCGCCGGCGCAGCAGAGCTCGGCGGCTGCGTGCTGGGCGAGGTCGTGGTGGGCGTGGCTGCGTGCTGGGCGTGGCTGCGTGCTGGGCGCGGCCGTGGTGGGCGTGGCTGCGTGCTGGGCGTGGTCGTGCTGGGCGTGGCTGCGTGCTGAGCGTGGTCGTGCTGGGCGTGGCTGTGTGGTGGGCGTGGTCGTGCTGGGCGTGGCTGCGTGGTGGGCGTGGTCGTGGTGGGCGCGGCCGTGGTGGGCGTGGCTGCGTGGTGGGCATGGTCGTGCTGGGCGTGGTCGTGGTGGGCGTGGTCGTGGTGGGCGCGGCTGCGTGGTGGGCATGGTCGTGCTGGGCGTGGTCGTGCTGGGCGTGGTCGTGGTGGCCACCGCCGGCCGCCCCGTCTGCACCAAGTCTGAACCTGGGGACTCGCAGCGGTGCACGTGGCGGCTCCGGGAAGCCGAGGAACGCGTCCAGGGTCACGCACACGAGGACTTGGCTGAGCGGCAAGTCAGATCGGGCCGGAGGAGGCAGGGGTGGAGGCCTTGGCTGAGCGGCTGAGACGCTGGACGCACCCTGCTGCCCACCCCCTACCCCTCGACCCCCCTCCCCAGCCCGGGGCTTGCTGCATTCTCATCTCTTTATGCTGGTTGCCTCAACTTACCCACACGCCACTTGACGGCCCGGACTCCGGCAGTCTACCCTGGTGAGGGCACAGGCCCGGGCGGTGTAGGGCCAGCTATCCCCACCACTGCCGGGGACCTTTAACAGGGCTGAGGGACCAGAGGTGCACCCCGGCACCCCGACTGCAGTACTGCCCCACGGTAAATCCTCGTAAAGCCCAGCTTCCTGTGTGCACGCCATGGCCCAGTAAGCAGACGGGGGGCCGAGGCTTCCAAGAGAAACAGGGCAGAGCGCTTCCTGCTTCCGCCCTGGGAAAACAACAGCCAGAAGACGAACCCCCCTCCCCTCCTCATCCAGGGGCTCTGTGAGCCACACACGACCTTCGCCTCCATCCATACGCATGTCCTACGCCCTGGGACTTATCGTAGCACACCTTCGGAGGTGCCTTCCCTATTTCTTTTTAATTAAAAGCAAACATGCAGAAGCCTGTGGTCCTTCCTTGTTGCTCAGTCAATCCAGCACAGGGCAGCCTGGAGCCGGGGACCTGTGGGACAGGAGGCAGAGGACGCTGGGCGTCTGACTCTCCCTCTCCGCGCGGGGGTGACCAAGGGCCCCTGCCGCAAAGTCTATGGGGACGACGGATGGGGGCGGGTGCGTGGAAGGGACACGGGCAGCGAACACACAACACGGAGCGGGCACTGCCGGGCACCATGGAGCAAGCCGTCCTCACCACGGGGCAGCAGCTCCTGGAAGGGGACACAGCCCTGCTGTGCAGATGAGGAGAGCATGGATCAGAGCGGCAGGGTGGCGTGCTCACCGTACACGGACCAGAGAGGCAGGGTGGCGTGCTCACCGTACACGGACCAGAGGGGCAGGGTGGCGTGCTCACTGTACATGGATCAGAGTGGCAGGGTGGCGTGTTCACTGTACATGGATCATGTTCACTGTACATGGATCAGAGCGTCAGGGTGGCGTGTTCACTGTACATGGATCATGTTCACTGTACACGGATCAGAGCGTCAGGGTGGCGTGCTCACCGTAACACGGACCAGAGAGGCAGGGTGGCGTGCTCACTGTACGTGGATCAGAGAGGCAGGGTGGCGGTGCTCACTGTACGTGGATCAGAGGGGCAGGGTGGCGTGTTCACTGTACGTGGATCAGAGCGGCAGGGTGGCGTGCTCACTGTACACGGATCAGAGCGGCAGGGGTGGCGTGTTCACTGTACATGGATCATGCTCACTGTACACGGATCAGAGCGTCAGGGTGGCGTGCTCACCGTACACGGACCAGAGAGGCAGGGTGGCGTGCTCACTGTACGTGGATCAGAGAGGCAGGGTGGCGTGCTCACTGTACGTGGATCAGAGCGGCAGGGTGGCGTGCTCACTGTACGTGGATCAGAGCGGCAGGGTGGCGTGCTCACTGTACACGGATCAGAGCGGCAGGGTGGCGTGTTCACTGTACATGGATCATGTTCACTGTACACGGACTAGAGCGGCAGGGTGGCGTGTTCACTGTACACGGACCAGAGCGGCAGGGTGGCGTGTTCACTGTACATGGATCATGTTCACTGTACATGGATCAGAGCGGCAGGGGTGGCGTGTTCACTGTACATGGATCATGTTCACTGTACATGGATCAGAGCGTCAGGGTGGCGTGTTCACATGTACATGGATCATGTTCACTGTACACGGATCAGAGCGTCAGGGTGGCGTGCTCACCGTACACGGACCAGAGAGGCAGGGTGGCGTGCTCACTGTACGTGGATCAGAGAGGCAGGGTGGCGTGCTCACTGTACGTGGATCAGAGGGGCAGGGTGGCGTGTTCACTGTACATGGATCAGAGGGGCAGGGTGGCGTGTTCACTGTACGTGGATCAGAGGGGCAGTGGTGGCGTGTTCACTGTACGTGGATCAGAGCGGCAGGGTGGCGTGCTCACTGTACACGGATCAGAGCGGCAGGGTGGCGTGTTCACTGTACATGGATCATGTTCACTGTACACGGACTAGAGCGGCAGGGTGGCGTGGTGTTCACTGTACACGGACCAGAGCGGCAGGGTGCGTGTTCACTGTACATGGATCATGTTCACTGTACATGGATCAGAGCGGCAGGGGTGGCGTGTTCACTGTACACGGATCAGAGCGGCAGGGTGGCGTGTTCACTGTACGCGGATCAGAGCGGCAGGGTGGCGTTGTTCACTGTACATGGATCATGTTCACTGTACACAGATCAGAGCGGCAGGGTGGCGTGTTCACTGTACATGGATCAGAGCGGCAGGGTGGCGTGTTCACTGTACACGGATCAGAGCGGCAGGGGTGGCGTGTTCACTGTACACGGACCAGAGCGGCAGGGTGGCGTGTTCACTGTACACGGACCAGAGCGGCAGTGGTGGCGTGTTCACTGTACACGGACCAGAGCGGCAGGGGTGGCGTGTTCACTGTACGCGGATCAGAGCGGCAGGGTGGCGTGTTCACTGTACATGGATCAGAGCGGCAGGGGTGGCGTGTTCACTGTACATTGGATCAAGAGCGGCAGGGTGGCGTGTTCACCGTACACGGATCAGAGCAGCAGGGTGGCGTGCTCACTGTACATGGATCAGAGCGGTCAGGGTGGCGTGTTCACTGTACATGGATCAGAGCGGCAGGGTGGCGTGTTCACTGTACATGGATCATGTTCACCGTACACAGATCAGAGCGGCAGGGTGGCATGTTCACTGTACATGGATCAGAGCGGCAGGGTGGCGTGCTCACTGTACGTGGATCAGAGCGGCAGGGTGGCGTGTTCACTGTACATGGATCAGAGCGGCAGGGTGGCGTGTTCACTGTACATGGATCATGTTCACTGTACATGGATCAGAGGGGCAGGTGGCGTGCTCACTGTACGTGGATCAGAGTGGCAGGGTGGCGTGTTCACTGTACGTGGATCAGAGTGGCAGGGTGGCGTGTTCACTGTACGCGGATCAGAGGGGCAGGGTGTGGCGTGCTCACTGTACATGGATCAGAGCGGCAGGGTGGCGTGTTCACTGTACATGGATCAGAGCGGCAGGGTGGCGTGTTCATTGTACGCGGATCAGAGGGGCAGGTGGCGTGCTCACTGTACGTGGATCAGAGTGGCAGGGTGGCATGTTCATTGTACGCGGATCAGAGGGGCAGGGTGGCGTGTTTCACTGTACATGGATCATGTTCACCGTACACAGATCAGAGCGGCAGGGTGGCGTGTTCACTGTACATGGATCATGTTCACCGTACACAGATCAGAGCGGCAGGGTGGCGTGTTCACTGTACATGGATCAGAGCGGCAGGGTGGCGTGTTCACTGTACATGGATCATGTTCACTGTACATGGATCAGAGCGGCAGGGTGGCGTGCTCACTGTACGTGGATCAGAGCGGCAGGGTGGCGTGTTCACTGTACATGGATCATGTTCACTGTACATGGATCAGAGCAGCAGGGTGGCATGTTCACTGTACGCGGATCAGAGGGGCAGGTGGCGTGCTCACTGTACGTGGATCAGAGTGGCAGGGTGGCGTGTTCACTGTACGTGGATCAGAGGGGCAGGGTGGCGTGCTCACTGTACATGGATCAGAGCGGCAGGGGTGGCGTGTTCACTGTACATGGATTAGAGCGGCAGGGTGGCGTGTTCACTGTACACGGTTCAGAGCGTCAGGGTGGCGTGCTCTCTGTGCTCCAGGCAGCCCCGGCCTCCCTGACTCCTGCACTTTGTCTGCTGTAGCAGGCACCGGCCAAGGACTGTTCAGTGGTGGTGTTGCTGGGGGAGGAGCAGGGGCTGGTGGGGGAGGAGCAGGTGCTGGTGGGGGAGGAGGAGGTGGGGGGAGGAGGAGGCGGTGGTATGGGAGGAGGTGGTGGAGGAGGTGCTGGTGGTTAAATCATCTCTTGGGTTTGCTAGGTCCCAGACACTGTGTTAGGACTTGACCTAACCTCGAAAGACCTCGATGAGGGCTGGAGGTGTGGTCCAAGCGGTAGAGCAGCTACCTAGCAAGTGTGAGGCCCTGACTTAAATCCCCAGGACTGCCACAAACCCAGCCAGGTGGGCCCCTCGGGGAGATGCTTCCTGAGAGAGGGGGAAGGAGGGAGGGCACTCGATGTCAGAATAGAGAGGCCCAGGAAACTCAGGGCCCCCGGAGAGGAGCCGGCGGGGCCGGAGATCCACAGGGTCCGTGGAGTCGGGGGCGCTGTCCGGACAGAGGCCGCTGGATTTGCCCGGCTCACCCCGGGGCTCAGCTGTGCTCCGAGCCGGCTTCCCAGGTCCCCTGCCCGCCCTGGGGGCCGACAGGAGCAGATACCGCTCTCCACGGTCCCTAGAGACATCTTCGCACCTGCTCACCTCCCAGGTGTTTCCAGGCGTTCCCTTAAGATAGTTACAACATGAAGACAGGCAGATGCCCCCGCGTCTCACCGGGCCCGGCGGGGCCCGAGGAAGCCTTTCATCCAGATGCCGGGGGCACTGGGGGACCGTGGGGACGAGGGATGGCCTACGGTGTGATCTCCCACTGTGCCTGTGACCCCCCCGCCCCCCCCCCGTGCCTAACACCCGGCTCTCTGGGAAGGGGAGGGGGCAGCAGATCTGTGAGGAATGCTCATTTCCAGGGTGTAAATCCTCCCCCATTCCCAAACAGCGGCTGGCCTGCTGCCACAGCTGCCCCTCAGGGCAGTGTTGGGAAGAAAGCAGATATGAGCTCGGCTATCCAGAGGGGATGGGTGTAGACCGATTTCTGTAGAGTGTAACCACTGCAAAATAACCTTTCCCCTTTGTCTGGCTTTCTGTAACCCTGGGCCCCCCGGGGCAGGTGAGAACGGAGCCCTCCGCACAGCTAGGGAAGTGTGAGCGTCGCCCCGATACGCAGCAGGACCTGAGCACCCCAGCCGACAGCAAGCTCACAGGACTGTCCTTCCCCAAACGGACCTCCGCCTTCTCCAGGGCAGCCACGTACCCTTGTGTCCACAAACACCTCGGTTTAACCGCAGCTGAGTTAACACAAGGAGGTGGAAACATCGAAACAATGAGAAGCTGCTCCCGGCCAGGGCCCGGGCCCGGCTCCCCCACACGCCCGGCCGCTGACGTGGAGCAGGACGGGGGCCTGCGCCCCGTTCACAGCACGGCAGAAGGTTTGTGGGCACCATCGCCGGTCC
>NW_025960715.1:0-45845 GCF_023159225.1 Perognathus longimembris pacificus | reverse complement strand
GATGTAACATGTCCCAATGTCTACCAGGCCATAGTTGAGGTAAGGGGCCAGTACTACCACAAAGATGCAGGAAAGGCTTTGAAGAGAAAAAAAAAGACTAAGTGTGCACTAGACAGGCAGATGGGTGGAAATGGTGGCTATTTCAGGTAGAGGAACCAGCAGGAGCAAAAGCATGGAGTTTTGATGCCATGTGGTGCATTTGAATAAGAGCAGGTGCATCTCGAAAATGAGGCTGGAGAAGGAAGGAGGCATGGATCTCAGAAGGCCTGCCATGGCACACTTAAGGGTTTCTACTTTAGTTTGTAGGAGAGGGAGAACCAATGAAGGGCCATAAGCAGAGGAGCCATACAGTATTATTTGAAAGGGGGGGGCAGCAACAGGAAAATACAATTAATATTATGACAGGAAAACATATTTATATATGTATATAATTTCAAAACCCTCTAAGAATTTTAATTTCTAGTCCTTGTGGATGGATGACTGAGACCCATGCAATTTAGAGTTGTTGATAAGCATGAAATTCTCTGCAGAAAAGAGATGGAGAGGAACTAGTTCATGAGTAAGAGGACAGAAAAAAATGAAAGAGAGGGAAGGTGTTGAGAAACTCGAGAGAAAGATGTCGAATGGAGAATGTAGTGATGTCTTTGGTTGTTTGGTGTGTTGCCCAAGTCCTTTTTCTGTACAGAACCACCAGTGAAATCTGCATTGCTTACCTGTGTTTTGTGAAGAGGATTCACTATTCAAAGACGCAGAACTATTCAGACCTCGGGCTTGCCCTTGTCACTGTTTTGGCCCAAGAGACAAAAGTAAACTTGATGGCAGCCAAAGACTGGAAAAGCACTTAAGGCTGTCCACTTTCTCTCTTGTTTTGCTGCCTTTCTTATGAGCAACCTGATTGAGCTACTTTTTCTTAATGAGAAATACGTGGTCCAGTCATCCTGGGTGCCTCAACTGATACTTAACTGCTAGGTATGTGGACTGCATATAAGCTTGAGACCACTAACTGTGCAGATGGGCCCAACCCAAAGCTGAAACTGCTCAGCTGACCTACCCTTGCTGGACAAACTGGCGGCCCATATCTGTAATACTAGCTATGTAGGAAGCTGAGATTTGAGGATCCTGATTTGAAACCAGCCTGGAAAGGAAAGTCTGTGAGACTCAATTACAATCAACTACAAAAAAGTCAGAAGTGGAGCTGTGGCTCAAGTGGTAGAGTGCTAGGTTTGAACAAAAAGCTCAGGAACTGTGCTCAGGCTCTGAGTTCAAGCCCCAGGAGGGGCACAAAAAATGACATATCTCAAAAGTTTTGTCTCTATGCCTACCAGGCCAGTGGGGAATGAGAAGCATCCAAATCAGGTATTGGCTCCGAGTTCAGCTCTAGGTTCACAGATATTAGAACACAGGACATCTGTGTGCTCTCAAGACACATGACCATATAAAATGAGGCTAATCGAAATGAACTCCAAGATAAGAAAACAGAGGGTTTTGTGTGTGTGGTTTTTTTTTTTGTTTTGTTTTTTGGTTTTTTTTTTTTGGCCAGTCCTGGGCCTTGAACTCAGGGCCTGAGCACTGTCCCTGGCTTCTTTTTGCTCAAGGCTAGCACTCTGCCACTTGAGCCACAGCACCACTTCTGGCCGTTTTCTGTATATGTGGTGCTGGGGAATCGAACCCAGGGCCTCATGTATACAAGGCAAGTACTCTTGCCACTAGGCCATATCCCCAGCCCCTTGTGTGTGTTTTTAATGTATGGTGTGAAGTTATTTCTTTTCTTTTTTTTGTCCTTTGGTTTATGTATTTGATTTTGGTACCCTGTGTCTTGTATATATGTTTATCTGATTTGAGGGTGGAAAGGGGGATAATAAAATGGTGAGACAAAGGACAAGGGTAAACCAAGGCAAGAGTGATAACTCACAAGATACTATGTTGGAAATGAACTTTACAGCGTTGGGGGGAGTGGAGTTGGGAGGAACAGTGGGAGAAAACAAGGGAAGGGAAACACTATTTGACAAGAAATGTTCTTATTACCTTATGTAACTCTAACACCTCTGTACATCACCTTCGCAATAAAATAAAATATTATTTAAAAAGAATTGTAGGGTTACCTGTGTGATTTTAAGCCTGGGATTTCAAAATTCTTTTCTACGGAATTAAAAAGATAATGATGCCTCTGTTTGTTTAGCATAGATAAGGATGATGTCTTTCAAATGCCTCCAAGGTTTCCTTCTGAGAAATTCTACTTTGGTGTTTGTCTCCTTTATACTTTCTGACAAATAGGAGTCTCTGTAATCTGTAATGGCTTCTGTTCTGACTTCATTTATTTGTCCCATTTTCACAATATGTTTAAGCATTGTATTCATTTCAAATTATTTGGGAAGTACACAAAAACCTTAAATTAGATTGCCACAGGAAGACTGAATTGTAGATCTAGGAAAACCTTTGCTAGAGTTAGGGCACAACATCAGCAGAGCCTATTTTTCTACGCAGGATGTTATCATTGAGTCCTCCAGAATACTCTCAAGTGCTTAACTTCCCCTATTTTATGTATGTGAGACCAGGAGGGGAGGGGAAGCTTGGAACATCATCACCTGCAGCATCATGCTGTGGTTTCAGCTCACAGATTCCAGTTGTCAAATACCACATGTGGGTATTTGGAGCATCCAGTCCCAAATGTTCACATTCAACTTTGGCTCAATGCCTCTAGTTGTGATTAGTATTTCTCCTAAAAACCCATCCAAGATGCTTGTTTCCTTCCTTTTTATATTTTGGAGCACTTATTCTGTATTATTTTCTTGTATTATGCTTAAGAATGGACAAAATTTTCTTGAAATTTCTGACAGAGTTAGTATTTTTTACAAGAATATTATTTTTGGGAACTGTACACTGATGAATTTAGAGGTAAATTGTCATGATTCCTCTTTCAAATGTTTCAGTAGAAATAAAAAGTGTTATTTAGGTAAAGCAATATGACAATAATAACAATTGTTGGTTCTTGGTAAACAATATATGCTAACACTGATATATACATATATATGTATGCAAATACATTTGTACACTTATATACATGTATACATATGCATGTGTTTATACATGTATACATATAACACGAATAAGTACATTTGTATTATTAGAAGCTGAGATTTTTCTCTTTAAGAGGATTAATATAAGTTAGGTTGGGGAGTGAGACCCAGAGCTTTTTGAGAAACAGTGCTTTATTGGTATACACTACAGATCACCAGTTTTGGTACTGTAGGCTGAAGACTCTGACAACAGCTGCCCTTGCCTTTCATCCCTTAGGTCTTTCAGTAGATGTGTGTAGATCTCTGCTTTCTTGTTAAACTTGGAGTATATGAAGCTGCTTCTGTTTTCCTAACCAAACTGACTGCTAGAGGGGACTTGTTTTAGTTGTGGTCCAATAACTCACTAATGGCTTTAGAGCCTTTTGAGTCTCACTTTCATGTAGGTTGAATTTCCTATAACATTCCATACCTTCAGTGGACCCTGAACCTTGACTTCACTGCTCCTTCTCCCTCGAGGCTGTGGAACTGATGCTTCCAATACGTGCCAGCATAGGAGCCCAATTGTGTTGCAATAGACTACATGGCTTAAACAACAGTCATTTCTTTGCTTTCAGTTCTAGAGATTCAAAACCTGAGATCGGGGTGTCACCACAATGGGGATCAAGTGAGGACTTTCTTCCCAGTTACAGAGTGACAACTTCTTGTGCGACTAAGGAATTGAACCCAGGGCTTAGAGTATGGGATGGTGTTGTAGTTAATTTCTTATGGTATGTATTGAGTGTGAACTTCCTTGAAGGGTAAAATTAATATTTGCAAACAGGCCATACCTGCCTAGAATATGCACAGGAAAAGACCCTCTTCAGGGGTATTCTTAGGAGAGGATCGCAAAGTCTCAACAGCTTTGTGCGTATGATCATATAAGATGATATTTATTGAATGAACACCCTCAAAATGGAAATGAGGTCTTTTGTTATTCTACTTTTTTCCATTACTCATTTTGTTTCCTGTACTTTCTGTCCTGTGTGTTAAGTTTGGGGTTTTTGAGTGGGGTGGTAAGAGGGGAGTCCAGATGTGGGACAAAGGGTGAACAAATACAGCAGTGAAACTAAAGACACTGTGTTGAAAATGAACGGTGCTACTTGTGGGGAAGGGGGTTCTGGAGAGAAAAACTGGGGGAACGTGAGGGAAGGGGTGACACTGTTCAAAAAGAAAGGTATTCATTACCTGACATATAACTATAACCCCTCTGTACACCTTTACAAGAACAGTATAAAAAGAGAGCCCTACTGAGTCTCTGATAAGGGGTAGTTTCATCAGTTTTTAAGAAGTGGAGTTTCCTGTGTTGTTAAGGAAGAAAGATTTTGAGATGTGTCAGATGAGATTGATTTTTCGATTTCAAATTAGTACTCTTGCTGAGTGACACTTCAGTGTAGTATTTTATTATTACTGTAGTGGTTAAAAGTCTTCCTCCACTGTAACGTTATACCAAAGAATTCCACAGAAGTATGGCTTTACTAAAGATAGGAACTCAGTCTATTAACTAAATTCAACATTGTTTAGGGGGACCAGGTATCAAAGATTTTTGAGGTTAGAGATTGGAGAGGCATTATTTTGTGTTGTGAATATTACTTTTCAAAACTTTAGTCAAGGGCTGGAGATATGGCCTAGTGGCAAGAGTGCCTGCCTCATATACATGAGGCCCTGGGTTCGATTTCCCCAGCACCACATATACAGAAAATGGCCAGAAGTGGCGCTGTGGCTCAAGTGGCAGAGTGCTAGCCTTGAGCAAAAAGAAGCCAGGGACAGTGCTCAGGCCCTGAGTCCAAGCCCCAGGACTGGCCAAAACAAAAAAACAAAAAAACAAAAACTTTAGTCAAAAGTAAATTTCTGTTCACCCTGTGGCCCGCTCACTGTGTTTCCTCCTACCCTGGGCTGGGTCAAGTTCAGTAGTAGCTTGTCACATCACATGGATTTCATCACAAGGATGCTAGAAAGGAAACAAGCCTTTCACAAAGTCGTTTGTTTCTTGTAAGCCATTTGAAATAACAGATTTCCTTCTGTTGATGGATGGTATGAAATTTTTAGCATTCCCACCCCAGTGTTTTGAGTAACAGGGCTCAGTATGTAACACAGGCCAGGGACTTGTTCTCTTGCCTGAGCCTCCCACAGTGATGGGATTATAGGCATGTGCCGCCACGCCCTTCCTGTTAGCAATCCTTTCCAATGCACACACCAGAATGTAAGGTGGTAGAGCCTGCTGCCCCCAGCCTACTTCATTCTTCTTTTTTTTTTTTCTTTTTGCCAGTCATTGTGCTTGAACTCAGGGCCTGGTCATTATCCCTAAGCTGCTTTTGCTCAAGGCTAGCATTCTACCACTTGAGCCACAGCGCCACTTGCAGCTTTTTCTGTTTATGTGGCTAAGCCACAAGCCCAGCCCCTTCCTCGTTCATTCTTGATGTAACACGCTTGGTTTCACTCCACAGTTACTCTTGCCTCTTTCACGATGTTGGTATTTTCACGTTATGTATTGTTTTTTCGGTAAATGAAGGATGCGCCTTTCACCCTGGAGAAAGACTGTTGTGTATAAGTGCAACCTAGCAAGTCTTCCTCACTTTCTCTAGCCTCGGCGGGGGCACCTTTCTGGGCCTGTGCAGTTTACTGACCGGCTGTGAAAGTTTTGAAGAGGCTCTGGAAATGGCATCCAAAGGTGACAGCACCCAGGCCGACAAGTTGGTCCGGGACATTTACGGAGGAGATTATGAAAGATTCGGTCTGCCGGGATGGGCTGTAGCATCTAGGTAAGTGTAACCTTTGTGCGATTGCTCACTTTGCTTATTCTGTTCTTGTCAGGGATTGTACAGGTGATATTTTTTCTGTATGGTTTTGAGTTTGAGACATTGAAATAGTGTAAAAATTAACTGTACGTTAACAAGTTTATCACAAGTGTGCCCTCTTGGAAGTGATACTGTGGCTCAAGTGATAGAGCACTAGCCATGAACTGAAGAGCTCAGGGACAGCACCCAGGCCCAAAGTTCAAACCCCACGAGTGGCCACAACAAAAAAAAACCAAGTGTGCCTGTTTAAGAAACTAATATTATTCTGAAATCTTCCAGCTTTTCTGTATGCAAATATAGATAGATAGATAGATAGATAGATAGATAGATAGATAGATAGATAGATAGATAGATAGGGTAGATATCCTTACTATTTTTTCTAAACAAAATGTTGTTACTGGCATACTTTTACATTTTGTGCTTCTATACTGCACGCGGTGCGTGCTCCAAAGTGGCCGTGTAGCTTAAGCCGCTTCCCATGTGGCAGTCACACTCGCTGTGTTCCTACAGTGTCCCCAGTAGGGGTCTCACTACTGTGGGGGGTGAAGGAGCTGAGGGCGGACCTCCCTGCTAATCCGATGGAGAGGCGGCATAGCTAATGAGACTCGAACTTAACATTTCTACTAGCACTGAGGCCAAGAACAAATGTGGGCTTTGCGTGAGTGATTGCTTATTTTCTGTTTTTCTGTTGGATTGTCGCACAGTTGAATTTATCAGTCTTTTCCTTTATGGCTTCAGGATAATGACGCATAGTAAGTAAGTCTTCCACATTCCAAATACGTAGAGGAGTAAAGCCTTGAATTCTCCTAGTGCTTCAATGTCTTCTTTTAATTTCTATCTTTGATTTGGCATAACTCTTTCATTTATCTTGCAACTTTATCTAGCTTGAGATTTCCAGGTTTTTTTTTTTCCTTTGATGGGCGCCCTACACCTTGTAGTGCTTTGTTTATTCTAGTGAAGGCGGATGACTTTCCTTCTTGCCAGATCCTGGCAGCTTTCATGCTACCTTGCTGGTACACAAATATCTGGCTCTTAGGTTATAGACGTGTAAAAGTTCGCTTCATATTAGAACAGCCAGTTTCCTGGTGCTAATGTGCTTTTTCCATATGAAATTTACAATACTCTTTCCTACTGTAAATGAAAAGGCTTATATTTTAGTAATTAAGCTTACATGCTTAGGGTGTTTTATCTTCCTTTTGTAAAACATCATTTATATCCTTGTTTAAGGCTTCCTTTGTGCCTTGCCAACACTTTGAAAATGTTTGTCACATACGTTTATACACTGCTTTGTTCTTGAGTGTTCTTCTGCTTTGCTGTACTGTTGTCAGTCCTGTCTCCGTTGTACTGTTGACTGGTGGTGGTGGTGGTGGTGTGCTCCCAGCTCCTGGGCAGTGAACTCGCGCTCCCCACGGGGGCTGGCCCTGCACTTGAACCCTGTGCTGTCACTTGTAATGTCGTGTGCCCTGTGCTCTGGCATTTTGTTTCTGCCCAGGATTCTCTTCCTTATTTCCTGTGTAACATTCCTGTTCATTTTGCTCTGGGAGAGTTCCTTTGGTGCCTTCCCAACGCCCTCCTTTTCCAGCGTGTCTTCTCCCCTCTGAAGCTAACGTAGCTTGTTCTTGCTTGGTGTGTTTTTCCTGTTCTGGTTAGCACTTGTTGTTCACTCTCAACGTGACTAGTGGAAAGTAGGAAATTCACGTCACTATGTTGAGCCTTGTGCAGTGCTTGTGTAAATGTTACACGTGTGGTGATTAAGTGACAAGTTGACATTGAAGCTTAGGTAGTCTTCGAAAACATTTTGACTTTTTACAAATAAGTCAAAATGGGTTTCACTGTTTTTCTCCATTTCTTAAATAATAAGTAGCCTTCTAATTTTCTCGTCTTGTATCATGTTTAAACATACATGTTTTCGTCATCTTTGCTTCTTTGTAGCAACCCACTGTGTGCGTTTCTGTGAGACTGAACTTAACCTGAGTTCTTTGCAAGGTATTCCTTAACAACTTTTGCTTATTCCTGGAATAGATCTGTGGTTTTGTGCCTCGCCCCTGACCTGCTCACACTACCCAGATTGTGGATGTCATGGGTGAAGCGTTGCTGCTGTTGTGGGTTTGACACGGTTTTGTCTCATTCCTCTGCAGTTTTGGGAATATGATTTACAAGGAGAAGCGAGAGGCCGTTAGTAAGGAGGACCTGGCAAGAGCCACCTTAGTTACCATCACCAATAACATCGGCTCTGTGGCGCGCATGTGTGCGGTTAACGAGGTAAAGAGAAATGCTTCACTGTTGGAAACTCTAGGCTAGGGCTTTTTCCTTGGAGGCCTGCAGGGTTGAGAGCCAGCCATTAATTGTGACTGTACACCAGGCAAGCAGCCGATTCCGATTCAAGTAGCCAGTGACATGCGTGGAGAGGCCTCTGAGCCACCGGCTCCACCTCCTGGTGCTTTGTAAACCTTGGCCATGGGGCGGGCGCGGAGGGAGGACGTGCTCGGAAGGTTCTCTCTGCCCTCGGCTTCTCTACAGTGCTGCCTTGTTGCATGTGGATCAAGCAGCATTGTACAGGGCTATGAGGGCAGCGAGACTGCGTCTCCACATGCCGTGGGAGGGGCGTCTGCTGCTTGCTCTAGAGAAGCATGCGGATAAAACCAACGAGGGGCTTTGCTTCTTGGAGAACGATTGCATTTGTTCATTCGCTCATTGACTGAATATCAAGAATGCCCCAAGCCCGCCCGGCGTTCTGGCCGCTTCCCACTGCTGTGTTAGCAGTCCCCCAGGCCTCCCCGCACCCGGCTCTGGCGTGGGCACTATTCTGGTGATAAGCATGATAAGTGCTGATCTTAAAAGAGTTAGACGGGATAAGGAGAGGATGGACAGGATAGCGGGAGAGGAGAGAATGACGGTGGTGCACTGTGGAGTGGCTAGTGGGAAGGGAAGACCTTGTGTGCGGAAGGCCTCGTCTGTGTAATTACACGCAGTAGTTGAAGTGCTGAGACGTGTGGTCGGAGGAGTCCTCAGTGGTTCATGGAGATTTTAAAGCATCCACAAAAGCGGGGGGCGGGGAGAGCGAGTGCAGTCCTCAGGCAGAGACGTGATGTGGCTGAGAGGACGGGGCAGCGGACGGTGGGGGGGAGGGCTGTGGCACCGGAGCAATGAGCTCCGGGAGGGGAGGGTTTGGCAAGTGTGGAATCTAGGCAGGAACAGCATGGGCACTGCTGCTCTCCACTAGCAGGCTCCTCACAGAAAAGCCAGCGCTGGTCTCCCCCCCTCCTCCCCCCCCTCCGTCCACACGCACACAGCCTCCCCATCCAGTTCCCACTCGGCACACCTGCCATTGCCACTGCCGTGGCCACCCTCAGCCCTGCCACCCATAGGCCTCTCCTGGCCCGAGTGTGCGAACAGAACTGCAGGGCTCTGCCCCAGGGATGGAGCGGGCATAGCCGGTGCCCATGCTGTGGGACTGGGTGATTCCTCTACAGGTCACTTTCTCTGTTCCCTTAGAAAATCAACAGAGTTGTCTTTGTGGGAAACTTCTTACGCGTCAACACTCTCTCCATGAAGCTCTTGGCCTATGCACTGGATTATTGGTCGAAAGGTCAATTGAAAGCATTGTTTTTAGAGCACGAGGTATGACAGACACGTTTCATTCATTGCTTAACAACTTATTTTTAAGTGTACATGTTACATATTGCTTCATGCCTGTGTTAGAAAGGTAAAAGTACATTTTACCTATGTTTCCTTGAGACATGTTGTAGCCCTGGTTGTTCTTGCATCTATCCTTCTGCCCGAATGTTCCAGGTAGTGGGATTACAGGCTTTGCCTCCATTGCCACAGATAATTTACTTCAGTAGGATATCTGTTTCCTTCTCCTTGGTTTCATTTGGGAGAGGCAGTTAGTCTAACCTAGTACACCATTCAGTTTAGAATTTCAGGCTGGGTTCAGTAGCTCATGCCTGTGATCCCAGTTACTCAGGAGGCAGAGATTAGGATTACAGTTCAGGGTCATACCAGGCAAAGGGCAAGGGCGGAAAGCTGTCTCTCTCTCTGTGTGTGCAGTGAACAGCCCCTCCCCCACGCCCCGGTGGTGTACCCCGGTGTCGTCATGTGGGGTTTTTGTTTGGTATAAATGGTAAGACTGATTTCTAGGCCAGCCCTGGCAAGAACTCAGGACCCTACCTGAAAAAGAACTCAGAAGGAGCTTAGGAGTGTGGCTCAAGTAGTTGAGAGCTTACCAAGCCAGCACAAAGCTCCCTGGGTTCAAACCCCAGTCATGCCAAAAAAAGACCTATTCAGTAAGAATTTCCTGGCTCTGGTGAGCAATATGAGGCCTTTCGGCTCTTTAGGTACGCAGGACTGCAGCAGACTTGGTGATATTCTGTTTTGTTAAATTATTTAATGGTAAATGTGCTGATTACAAAATACGTCATTTAGCAATGGAACACTTTTATGACGACCTGACTTCTACCACCACAAGTACCCACCGTTAACATTTGGAATTTGTGAACTTCTGGTGTTTATCACATCCACTTTCTATTGTGAACAATTAATAGTCTTGGCATGCTCTGGGTTAAGTGAACTTGAGTCATTTTTTTAATCATCAAAATGAGTTGGCGGAAGTTCACATCCAGAGTCTGATTTGCTCTTGCAAGCCTGTGCTCTGGGCTCCTGCCGCCAGCCAGCATGCACAGCCCAGAGGTTGCTTGGTTTATGATCCAGAGATGCTCACTCAGCTCAGCTGCTTCGTGGTCTCGGAAGCTTTGTATACTAAGAGGATGTGTATCATTCTGAATGAGCCCACATTTTTATTTATTTTGTTCATCATGGGTCTTGAACTCAGGGCCTCGCACTGTCCCTGAGTTCTTTTTGCTCAAGGCTAGCACTCTACCACAGTATCCGACATACACTGTTGATTGCTATTAGAAAAAATATATTGCCAGGTGCTATGGCACATGCCTGTAATCCTAACTACTCAGAAGGCTGAGGTCTGGGATCACGGTTCAAAGCCAGCTTGGGTAGGAAAGTCTATGAGACTCTTATCTCCAATTAACTGCCCAGAAACTGGAAGTGGCGCTGTGGCTCAAAGTGGTAGAACACTAGCCTTGAGCAAAAAAGAACTCAGCGGCAGTGACCAGACCCACAGGTTCAAGCCCCACGACCAACACACAATAAATAAAATACCAATAGTGTGTCCACTTTCCAAGTATTACCGATCAAATAACAGGTGACACATAAATCCGTGCTTAATGAAAAGTGGCCAACATTGTCCTAATTTAAATGCTGCCCTGCTCTAACAGTTGCTCAAAATCATACAGGGTTACTTTGGAGCTGTTGGTGCGCTTCTTGGACTGCCAAACTTCAGCTAACGTGTCAGACGTCTTGCCCTCAAGATGCCATCCAAGGAGCTGAACTGCGGGCAGGCACTCGGGCACCGCCGCCACTGGGAACCAAAGGATAAAAGAGCAGCCGTGCTCCTGTTGATTTCTAGATGTCAGGATGGTCGGCCCGGGAGTGTTGCTGCTGTGGAGGAGTTGTGTGTCCTTCCCCGTGTCCTGCCTCTGAATGCAACACAGAAAGATCTTCTATTTATTTTATGTAGCTAACATTGTAGTACCACACACTCCAGCACAATCTTCAAATCTCAGAGCTGTTTTATGTATGAGAAGTAACTGGTTGTAATTGTTCGGATCTGTTTCGTGTGTGCTCTGGTTACGCTGTGTTAAATTCACTGTATCGGCAAGAATCTAGGCAATCGATTCCTGAGGCTTTGGGAATGCAAAGGAGTGCTGAGCACTGGTGATGGTAGTTTCTGTAACATACTCTGTGTAACAAAGCATGTTGGGGTGATCCGTCCCCGGAGATGTGATTCTTCTCAAATGCCATGATGATTTACTTGAAATACTCTTGGTAGACCTTGGCCTGAGTCTCAGGATGAGTCCTGGGAAGTGACTATTTACTTTGATTTTTGAGTTAAATCAACACGTTAACATGTTTAATATGTTCAGATTGGAAGCTTACTTGTTTTGGAGTCTAACGGGGTCCCTGGCCTGCTCAGACAGTGTGCTTGGGGCGAGTTCATACTTCTGTGCCCTTTTGTGGCCATGTGTATCTCAGGCCGAAGTAGACACGTTTCTTCTCATTAGATCTGAACCACGAAAGCTAAAGATTTTATTCTATTCTGAAAAACTGCAACAGAATCACACTTACTCTTGGGTGTTGTGGAACTGGGAATCTGAGGCAGTATTGCAGAATTATAAGAAAGATCAGTGTTTGATACATTCTGGTAATAAAAGCATTATAGTTCCAAATTTGTCATTGTTTTCTGCCTTCAAGTTGGTTCCGTTGTGCATTCACTTGCCATCTAGTGATGGTGGTTTGGGGGAGTGCTCATGCCAGGGCCGGGGTCTGGGGAGCACTGGCTGAGGGAGCTCATCTCTCTCTCTAAGGCGTCTGGATGTGCTCGGAAGAGCCTGTATATACCTGAGATCAAGTGCCGCTGGGGTCGCATTTGTCTAGGAAGGGCCTGGGGCGTGGACTCGGGGCTCTGCTCCCCACGCAGGCTGGCGCCGGGCCATGCTCCTCGCCTGTTGCTTGAGCTGTGTTTTCAGTGAGTCTCCTCCAGCCTTGCGCTTCCGGCCACACCATGCCCGCGTGCTCTTCTCACATGGAGTCTTCATCACCTTTTTTGCCCAGAACTGCCCTTGCCCTTGGCCTCCTGACCGGGGCACAGGCGCGCGCACGTTGAGTACTTGCCACATCCCGCGCTCAAGCCTTTGAAGTTCAGTTGTCCTTCGCTGAAATGCAAGCGTTGGGGAGGGAGCGCATGAGGGCAGCGCTTGGTCTCGCGTGTATGTGCTGGTATTGGGGCTTGAACTCAGGGCCCGGGGCGGGAGATGTCAACGGGTGAGTGGGACCCAAGGGGCTGACGCTGGCTTCTGGACTCCCCAGGCCCTGAACTGGGTGCTTAAGGGCCGCTTAGTATTTCGGGGTAACCTCCCCCCTGCGTCCTCTGAGGTGTCACACCGCCTTCGTTTCTGCACACTGAGGGCGAGCCGGAAACCATGACTGACGCTGGAGGTGCGGGCCTAGGAACCCCGAGAGCCGGATAAAGACGGCCTGTGGCCCCTCCGGAGACGGGGTCGCTTGTGGCACCGCCCTGCGACTGGTGCAGGCCTGGAGGCCCCTTGGGGTGGAGAGGAATGGCCAACCAGAGTAAGAGCGAGAAGGCGGCTTGGGAGGAGACCCACCAGTGCCGTTGCCCGGGTGGCCAGGCCCGGGGTGGCCGTGAGTGGCAGGTGCGCGGGAGGGGGTGGGGGCCCCTCCTGGCCAGGCCCACAGCCTCCGGTCTCCGTTCCCCCAGGCCGGGCGTCCACGCGTCCATCCTCGCACCGGGCGGAAAGGAACCTGCGCCCCCCCCCCCCCCCCCCGCGCTGAGTGCGCCTGACCCGGGGTCCCACACATGGCTCCTCCACCGACCGCACCCTAGCGCTCCTGGGGAACCGCCAGGCCCTCACCCCACCCCGGGTCTGTGCGCCCCCCCCCTCACTGTCCCTCACCCCGCACGCACTCCTGCCAGGTCCCCGCCCCGTGCCCGCAGGCCCCGCACCGCACCCCCGCAGGCCCCGCCACTCGCTTCCGGCTAGGCCGGTGCCGCTTTTCCCACCGGGAAGCGTGCAGGGGGGGAGGGGGGGAAATCTGTGGACCCGGAGGGGACCACGGCCACGCGCGGGGCTGGGTGCGGACCCCTCCCGTCCCCCTCCTGCCCACATTCAGGGCTGCGGCGTGGGGAGACTCCGTGACCCGGGGCGGGGAACGGCAGACCAGCTGCCCCAGGCGCAAGACCAGGCCGTGTCCTCGTGGAAGGATGGAAGGAACCTCCTTTAATAGAGCCGCGGGGCGCCCCCCCCGCCCCCCCCCCCCCTACTTGTCCCTGGGCGGGGGCCGGTAGACGCCCACCACCACGGCGTGCTCGCGCTCGTAGGGCTCCAGCGTCAGCTGCTCCTGCGGCCGCAGGTTCTCCTGCTGCAGCCGGCGCAGCTCGGCGGCCAGGGCGGCCTGGGCCGCGCCCGCGCCCGCGCGCGGCGCCCGCACCGACACGAGGAAGTGGCCGCCGACGCGCAGGAAGGCGGTGCGCGTTGAGCGCGGCGATGCGCGCCTGGTCGGGCTGCGCCACGTCGGCCACCAGCACGTCCACCATGCCCACCAGCATGCGGTAGCGCAGCGGGTGGCGCGCGTCCTCCAGCACCGGCACGATGTTGGTGCGCTTCTTGGCCACGTTGAGCAGGTCGCGGCCGGCGCGGGGCGAGAACTCCACGGCGTAGACCAGGCCGTCGGGCCCGACGATGTCCGACACGTGCGACACCGTGGCGCCCGAGGCGGCGCCCAGGTACAGCACGCGGGAGCGCGGCCGGATGTGGAGCTGCTCCACGCCGCCCAGGATGGCGGCCGCCAGCTTGGAGCGGAACGGGTTCCAGGTGCGGTACTCGAGCCGCGCGCCGCCCTCGCCCACCGTGACGCGCCGCTCGCCGTACACCGACAGCCCGGGCACCAGGTTGCGCGTGGCCAGCGCGTCCTCCGCCCCGCGGTACACGAACACGCCCTCGTGCCGGTGCGGCTCCACCGACACGGCCGCCACCGCCCGGCGCCGCCGGCCCCGGCCGCGCCCCGCGCCCCGGCCCGCCCGCCGCGCCCCCGGGCCCCGCCGCCGCCCCGGGGCCGCCCCCAGCCGCCGCCGCCGCCGCGCGCGCCCGCCGGCCTCATGCTCCCGGGGCGCCCGCGGGGGGCGCGGCCGTCAGCGCGGCGGGGATGCGCGCGGCGGGCGCGGGGGCCGCTCGTGGCCGGCAGTCGCCGGCGGGGCGGGGGGCCGGGCGGGGGGCGGGGCGCCTCCGGCGGGTCTTCGTGCTCGGGGGGCGCCGCCGAGCCCGGCGTGTCCGCGGGCGGCTGCGGGCGGCGCGCTCGGGAGGCCCCGGGAGGCGCGGTCGGGCCCGGCTCTACCGCAGCCGCCGCGTCCCCGGCCGCGCTTTGACGCAGGGCCGGCGTGATTGCATCACTCGGGCTCGGCGACCCCGCAGCCCCGGGGCCCCCTCGGCTGTGCGCAGACGCGGCCCGCCCGGCGTCCTCCGCGCCTTCCGCCTCCGCCGTCGCCCCCTCGGGGGCCCCGGGCTGCCGCGGGCGGGGCGGGGCGGGGCGGGCGGAGCTGCGCCCCCTCCCCCGCGCCCTGGGCGGCCCTCGGCCTGGGGGGGGGGGGGAGGCGCGGCTTTGCACGGTTCCCTCGGCCGTTCCGACCCCGGTGCCGTAACCACAACCGCACGGCGCGCGCCGGGGGCTCGCGGGGCGGGAGGGGGCCGCGGTATCCTGACCGGGCCGGGTGGGGGGTTGGGTGACCCCCGTGACCCCGCAGGAGCCCTGGTAAGCCAACGGCCACACCCGCCGCACCCGTCCTGGGCGGCGGGGAACGGGGCGGGGGCGGGGCGGGGGCCGCCGGACTTGGTCCTCACTGGGTGCGGGCAGTCATCGCACCCCCCATTGCTGAGGGCTGTTACAGTGTCGCGCTGGGCCCCCGCGGGGTGGGCGGGAGCCCCGGTGGTGGGCGTGAGCCCCGGTGGTGGGCGGGAGCCCCGGTGGTGGGTGCGCTGGAGCCCCGCGGGTAGGCAGGAGCCCCGGCTAGCGGCCGCCCCGTCCCGCCCGCGGGTCTCGGCGGCCAGCCGCGCCGGGCAGCACCAAGGACAGCGCCCGCGGCGAGTGGCGGAGGAGGCCGCACGCGCCGGGAAGCCCAGCGACTGCGGGTGGGAGGCGGGACCCCGGCTAAGGGGAAACTAGCAAGACGACGGAAAGGAAAAGTGGGGCCGCGGGGCCGGACGACGAGCCGCCAGCGCGCACGAGGCCCTGGGACGGGGCACCGCAGGCGGGAGGGGCGGGGGCGGGGGCGGGGGCGGGGGCGGGCAGACGGCCCGAGGTTAGGATTCTGTGGGCGGGGCCACGAGGTGGGCGGGGTCTGCGGTCCTAACCACCGCAGCCCTGTGGTGAGGATTGGGTGAGCCAGGCGGTGGGCGGGGCCCTGTCAGGCAGCCCTGTGGTTAGGATTGGGTGAGCCAGGCGGTGGGCGTGGCCTGTCTGGCAGCCCTGTGGTTGGGTTTGGGGTGAGCAGGGCCCGCGGTGGGGGCGACTCTGCAGGGGTCGGTTAGGATTGGGTGGGCGGGGCCATGAGGTGGGCAGGGCCCTGCATACTCCTTGGGTTAGGATTGGGTGGGCGGGGGCCGGCGGTGGGCGGGGTCCTAGAGTCCTTGGGTTAGGATCGGGAGGGCGGGGCCGGCGGTGGGCGGGGCCCTGCAGAGTCTTGGGTTAGGATCGGGAGGGCGGGGCCCTGCAGTCCTTGGGTTAGGATTGGGTGGGCGGGGCCGGCGGTGGGCGGGGCCCTGCAGAGTCCTTGGGTTAGGATCGGGAGGGCGGGGCCGGCGGTGGGCGGGGCCCTGCAGAGTCCTTGGGTTAGGATCGGGTGGGCGGGGCCGGCGGTGGGCGGGGCCCTGCAGAGTCCTTGGGTTAGGATCGGGAGGGCGGGGCCGGCGGTGGGCGGGGTCCTGCAGAGTCCTTGGGTTAGGATTGGGTGGGCGGGGCCGGCGGTGGGCGGGGCCCTGCAGAGTCCTTGGGTTAGGATCGGGAGGGCGGGGCCCGGGCTCGGGTGGGAGCCGGGGAGGGTGGTGGGGGGTAGAGGGCCGGTAGCTTGGGGTCGCGGGGCTCCCTGCTGGTGGCTGGAGTACCGGGCCGTCTGCAGGGACAGGCCGGGCCGCCGGGGAGCCACTCCCTTCCCTTCAGTGCCGGCGCCGCCCCGTGCTGCCCCCTGGCGGTTGGGGGGGGTCTGCTTGCTGCTCAGCACCCCCCCTCCGCCATGACGCGCGTGTGCATGTGTGTGCGTGCGCGTGTGTGCGTACACAGGCCTGGAACTCAAGCCGGGCCCTGTCGAGCCTTTCTGCTCACGGTTCCCCTCGTCCCCCCCTCCCACCCACCCTCCCCCGCAGCCTGGCTTCTGGCTTTCGGGTGGTGACTTGGGGCGCAGGCCCCCGGCGTGGTTGGGAGTGACCTGTGTGTGCGGCTGTGTGGTCACTCGGGCACCCCCTCCTCCCCGACGCCCCGTCCTATGCCAGTCACTGAGCAGTACTTTACATGCTGGTTCCCGGTGGTTCTCCTGTGGTTTGATTCCCGCCATTCCAGGGGCTCAAACTCGGGGCCTTGCCCTTTCTAGGCACGCGCCCTCGGCTGTGGCCACCCCTTCCGCCCCGGAACTGATTTCTGCCGTTTGGTATTGTGGGCCCTCCGCCGTGTGCTCCTTCCTCAATCTTTTGTCTAGTGGGCCACTGACATTGTTGTGTGCGTTTCAGGAACACTTCATGAAGCCTTAGAAGGAAGTCAGCTTTTGCATTTTTCTTCGCCAGTCCTGGTGGACTCAGGGCCTGAGCACTGCCCCTGGCTTCTTTGTGCTCACTCTAGCACTCTGCCACTAGAGCCACAGCGCCACTTCCGGCTTTATTCTGTGTATGTGGTGCTGAGGAATCAAACCCAGGGCTTCATGTATGCTAGGCCAGCGCTCCACCGCTGAGCCACGTTCCCAGCCCCACCCCCTTTTCTGTCAGTCCTGGGGATTGAACTCTGAGACAGCTCCACTTGCAGTTTCCTGATGGTTAAACGGTGATCAGAACCTCAATTGTTCCTGCCCAGGCTGGCTTGGAACTGTGATCCTCAAGACTTCAGCCCCAGTAGCTGGGATTACAGGTGTGAGCCACTGGCCCTCAGTTTCCCTCCTTCCTTCCTTTCCTAATCTTCGGGGCAGCTGCTCTGGGCCGGGCTGTACAGGGTGCAGGAGGCTGGCTTCGCACCTCTGGCACAGGCTAACTGAAATTTAAGCTGACAAACGCTTAATTTTGACCCATGCACAAAGGTTACACTTTTATTCCTTCTCCTGTTGCTGTTTGTTTTCAGTGTTGTACATCTTTTCTGTGTGTGTGTGTGTGTGTGTTACTTAGCAAGTAATCGAGACTTCAAGCTGTTTGGTGGTACTGAGACTTGAACTCAGGGCCTGGCAATGCCAAGCCCTCTACCAGGAGCCCATGACCCCAGTCCTTTGGTTTTTAGGTTAAGAGCCGGCCTCCAGTTCTGATCCTTCCTCGGGTCACTGGGATTACAGGCCGGCACCACTACGCCTGCCTCGTTAGCTGCTTTTAGTGGACTTTGACTTTCATATAGAGATGATTTACCCACCAGTGTCATATACTTGGTGTACTTTATTTTCTTTCTTGTCCTGATGTTTTGATGGCCGTGCAGGAAGTTGAACACAGGCGGGGTGCTCCACCGAGCTGCACCTCCAGTCCCTGAGTTTTTTTTTTTTTGCTAGTCCTGGGGCTTGAACTCAGGGCCTGAGCACTGTCCCTGAATGGCTTTTGCTCAAGGCTAGCACTCTACCACTTGAGCTGCAGCGCCACTTCTGGCTTTTTTCTGTGTATGTGGTGCTGAGGAATCGAACCCTGGGCTTCACGAACACGAGGCAAACGCTCTACCACCAGGCCACATTCCCAGCCCTCCCTGACATTTTTTTTGTGCCAGTCCTGGGCCTTGAACTCAGGGCCTGAGCACTGTCCCTGGCTTCTTTTTGCTCAAGGCTAGCACTCTGCCACTTGAGCCACAGCGCCCCTTCTGGACATTTTCTATATATGTGGTGCTGAGGAATCGAACCCTGGGCTTCATGTACACGAGGCAAACGCTCTACCACCGGGCCACATTCCCAGCCCTCCCTGACATTTTTTTTGTGCCAGGCCTGGGCTTGAACTCAGAATCTGTGTATTGTTCCTGAGGTTTTGCACTCAAGGCTGGTGCTCTACCACCCGAAGGCCAGTTGCACGTCTGGCTTTTTCTGGTGATTCACAGGAGATAAGAATCTCATGCACTTCCCTTCTCAGGCTGGCTTGGAGCCGCAGTCCTCAGGTCTCTTTTTGGGTGGATGCTCTGCTCCGTGGATGGCCAGCCACTCGGGGTCTCGAGCGCGGTGGGGCGGCCTTTCTGGCGCCGCAGCTGTCACTGGACTGTTTGGGCCTCGGCCTCCTGCACAGGGGTTGGCGCTGTTCGGCGTCCTAGTCTCGGGGCGAAGCTGCCCCTCATCACGGCCCAGATGAACCCAAGGAGAAAGCAAAACGCCCTCTGCCTGGTCCGCTCTAGGCAAGTGCTGTCTTGTTCTGGAGGGTTCTAATCCTGGGGCTTTGGCTCAGGGCCCGCGGGCTGTCCTGGAGCTTTGGCGCTCTATGCGAGGCGCGGCCCCAGTCTGGCTCGTGGGGCAGCGGGAGGTAGGAGGCTCGTGGCCTTCTTGCCCTGGGCTGGCTCTCAGCTGCACCCCTCAGGTCTCTAGGACTCAGGGCTGAACCCTGACCCCCAGCTCGCAACACCAATACTGCCTTTCGCATTTCTGTGTGCAGTCGTTCTTTCTTACTCGGTGAGGAAGAAACGCTGGGCCGGGTGGCCGCCCTCCTGCGGGCGTTCCGGGTGCGAGCGGAGTCACCGCCCGGGCCCCCTCAGCGTCGGCCTCCCGGAGCGGTTACTTAGCGGGGGACACTGCTTTTGGAGGCGAGGCGCTGCTTGCCGTGCGGCCGCCTCGGGCCCGACCCCCGGGCGCGGGGATCACAGCGCAGCCGTCCTGGATGGGGACTCGCAGGACGAGCATCGGGGCCGAGCCGCTCTCCCCTCGGGCGCCGGGCTCCGGCTGCAGGTTCTCGGGGAGCCTCTGTCTCAGCGGCGGCCTGGGCCTGGGCCGAGTGCTGGGGACCTGGGGCGCGGCGAGGCCGGACCCGGGCGAGGGAGCCGAGCGGGCAGCGTGGCGGCCCTCGAGAGGGGTGGGCGAGGCGGGGGCGGGGCTCGCCGGCGGGGGACGGGGCCGTACGGGGGCGGGGCTCGCTGGCGGGGGCGGGGCCGTACGAGGGCGGGGCTCGCTGGCGGGGACAGGGCTCGTCGGCGGGGGACGGGGCCGTACGGGGGCGGGGCCGTACGAGGGCGGGGCTCGCTGGCGCGCGGGGGGCGGGGCCGTACGAGGGCGGGGCTCGCCGGCGGGGGCGGGGCCGTACGAGGGCGGGGCTCGCCGGCGGGGGCGGGGCCGTACAAGGGCGGGGCTCGCCGGCGGGGGAGGGGCCGTACGAGGGCGGGGCTCGCCGGCGGGGGCGGGGCCGTACGAGGGCGGGGCTCACCGGCGGGGGAGGGGCCGTACGAGGGCGGGGCTCGCCGGCGGGGGCGGGGCCGTACGAGGGCGGGGCTCGCCGGCGGGGGCGGGGCCGTACGAGGGCGGGGCTCGCCGGCGGGGGGCCGCGCGCGTGCGCCACAGCGAATGGACGTGTTACTGTGAAAGCGGTTTTTATTTCTACAAAGAGAGCTGCGGAGACGCGGGTTGGCTTGGTGGTGGGGGGGGGGGGGGGGGCGCAGGCCGCTCCGCACGCTCACATCTTCTGCACGGGCTCGATGCCCAGGATGCTGAAGCCCTTGGCCATGACGGCCGCCGTGGCCTCGCACAGCAGCAGCCGCCACATGTTCACCTTGAGCACGGCGCCTGGGGACGGGGACGCGGGGGTCAGTGACCGCGGGCCCCCCCTTCCGGGGTGCACCGACCCCCCCCCCCGCATGGCGCCTGGGTACGTGGGGGTCAGTGACCGCGGGCCCCCCCTTCCGGGGTGCACCGACCCCCCCCATGGCGCCTGGGGACGCGGGGGTCAGTGACCGCGGGGCCCCCCCTCCCTGGGTGCACCGACCCCCCCCCATGGCGCCTGGGGACGCGGGGGTCAGTGACCGCGGGCCCCCCCTCCCTGGGGTGCACCGACCCCCCCCCTGCGGCGCCTGGGGACTCGGGGGTCAGCGACCGCGGGCCCCCCTCCCGGGGCGCACCGACCCCCCGCATAGCGCCTGGGGACTCGGGGGGTCAGCGACCGTGGCCCCCCCTCCCGGGGTGCGCCCCCCCCCCCGTGGCTCACCCGTCTGCCGGTCCTTCTCCACGCAGTAGCAGCTGTCGTAGAAGTCGGTGAAGGCCGTGGCCAGCTCGTAGATGTAGTCGCAGAGCGAGTGCAGCAGCAGGTCGTCCAGCGTCTTGTGCAGGACCTCGGGGAAGCGCAGGATGCAGCGGCCCAGCCGCCACTCCTTCTCGTGCTCCAGGCGGATCCGCGTCTCCCGGGCCGCCTGCGCCAGCGCGCGCTCGTCCACGCTGGCCAGACGCGCGATGGACCTGCGGCCGCCGCCACCCACGGTCAGCCCCGCCGCCCGCGGGGGCGCCGCCCCGACGGGGGGGGGGACGGGGGGGGGAGCCCCGTCATTGTCTACAGGATTCCCACCCCACGTCCTGACCCTGTGCTGCCTGGGGGGGGTGTCTGGATTGCGTAACTCATACCCACCCCATGGCCTGGCACCGGGGAAAGGGGCGGTGCGCCTGCTCAGCGTGACCCCCCCGTACTCCCCACGGGTGTGCCGTCCTCCCGGCGCACCCCCCGCCCCGGGCGGCCCCCACCTGATGCGCGTGAAGGCGTAGAGCAGGTAGGCGGCCGTGTTGCCGCGGTCGTCCAGCATCTTGTCGAAGGAGAAGACGTAGTCGTTGAGGCGGTTGTGGGACAGGTCCGCGTACTTGATGCAGCCGTACGCCACCGACCTCTGCGCGGCACGCAGCTCCTCGGCACTCAGGACCTGGGGGGTGGAGGGGGTCACGGGGACGCCCGCACCCCCCGTGGAACCTCCCCGTCCAGTACACGGACTGCACACACTCAGGGTGCAGCATGGGGCCCCGAACCCCAAACCAGGGAGGAGCCGGGAGCCACAGGTCCCCCGCTGAGCCCCAGAGGGAGCGCGCCGAGGCCGGGCCGAGGCGCTAGGGGAGCAGAGGCCAGAGGCGGCGGCTGCGCTCGGGTCTCCCGTGGGCTGGAGTGCTCACGGTGACCGCGCACGGTCGCTGCAGGACGTGTGGGCGTGCGCGTGTGAGCGCGTGTGAGCGCGTGTGAGCGCGTGTGAGCGCGAGGGGGCGAGGCGCAGCCCTACCTTGTCGCGCTCCTTCTCCTTGAGCTTGTCCATGGAGCGCCGCAGCCCCTCCTCCAGGAGGTCCACGAGCCGCACCGTCTCCCCGGAGCGGGTCTTGAACTTCTTCCTGAACACACAGAAACCCATCAGGCGACAGCCGGGCGCGCGGGGCCTGACCTGACCGCGGGTCTCGTCCCCGGGACTCCGTCCCCCCCCCCCCCGCCCGCCGTCTGTTCTGGGCCCGTGGCTCGCCGTCCTCCCGGGACCACGCCCCCCGCCCCCCCCCATGTGGAGAGGCTCCTGCAGGCGGGCAGGCCGCGCGCCGTCGGGCCCTGCGGGGGGAGCCGGGCACTCACTTGTCCTCGCCCAGCACCACGCCGAAGCCGGCGTGGGTCACGCGGGTCACCTGCGGGTCGTACCAGCCGATCATCTGGGCGGCAGCGAACACGGCCTGGAAGTGCACGGCCTGGGGGGGGAGGGCGGAGGTGAGGGCCCGTCCTTCCACACGGCGGCTCCCACCGGCTGCACCCGCCGCCAGCAAGGCCCGGGCCCCGCCCCGCCCCGCCCCCGGGGGGGACACGCGCACAAATGAAGGAATGAGGACGGGGCCGGGCTCCCGCCGGAAAGGCCGTCCACCGACGCGGGGCGTCGGCCAGGCGGAAGGACTCGGGCGTGCAGAGAGAGACCCCAGCTCCGCAGTGGCCGCCCCTCAGGTGCCCGGGGGAGGAGAGCCGCGGATCCCGGGCCCCCCCCGCACGGTGGCGGGGAGCCTGGAAAGGCCTGCGGGCCGGGCCACGTCACCAGCCGGCACTGCCCCCGCCCACCACGCACCTGCCCCGCCCACCACGCACCTGCCCCGCCCACCACGCACCTGCCCCGCCCACCACGCACCTGCCCCCGCCCACCACGCACCTGCCCCCGCCCACCACGCACCTGCCCGCCCACCACGCACCTGCCCCCGCCCACCACGCACCTGCCCCCGCCCACCATGCACCTGCCCGCCCACCACGCACCTGCCCCGCCCACCACGCACCTGCCCCCGCCCACCACGCACCTGCCCCGCCCACCACGCACCTGCCCGCCCACCACGCACCTGCCCGCCCACCACGCACCTGCCCCGCCCACCACGCACCTGCCCCCGCCCACCACGCACCTGCCCGCCCACCACGCACCTGCCCCCGCCTGCCCCCGCCCACCACGCACCTGCCCCCGCCCACCACGCACCTGCCCCCGCCCACCACGCACCTGCCCCCGCCCACCACGCACCTGCCCGCCCACCACGCACCTGCCCCGCCCACCACGCACCTGCCCCCGCCCACCACGCACCTGCCCCGCCCACCACGCACCTGCCCCCGCCCACCACGCACCTGCCCCGCCCACCACGCACCTGCCCCCGCCCACCACGCACCTGCCCGCTGTCCACCACGTAGATGACCATGTCTGCCTTCTCCTCCAGCAGCCGCTGCTTGATGGCCGCCAGGTCCGACGTGTCGTAGGTGTAGCCTCCATCTGACTTCACCACGGTCAGGGGGACGGAGCAGCCGGGGACAAACACGATCTTCCTGCCCTCGTCCACCTGCACAAAGCCTGGCGCGGACAGCAGACCCCGTCCGTCACGCGGGAGGCCCGCGCCCCACCCCCCCCCCCGGCCCTCTCTCCGCGTGCCCGTGTGTGGAGGTGGGATGAGGAGCAGCGCCGGCCGTGGAGACAGGAGGGCGAGGGGCTTCCCGGGACGACGGGGGCACACAGACAGACCCGAGCGAGGTGCCCACCTTTATCCTCGAACTCCTTGACAACAGCCGGCATCCTGTCTTGATAAAAGGACTCTCCCCTCTCTATTAAGGAGATGTCCAGTGCATCGTAGATTTTATTAAATTCTAAGGAAAAAAACAGTCCCACATACAATTACGAACACCTTAAATAAGGAAATGTAATCTTCCGCGTAAACAACTTAGGACATTGAGTAAGGCAGCATGGCAGGGGTGGTGCGGTCACACACGCACACAGGTGCTGCCGCTCTGGGATGGGGGGCTGCGGAGCCCCCCGCAGAGCTCAGGGGCAGAACCAAGACCCGGGGCCACCAGCCGGCGGCAGAGGGAGGGGCGCCCGAGCCCTGGACGTGGAGCCCTGGCCACGAGCGCAAGGGGTGTGGAGGGGAACCGCCTGGCTGTGCGGGGAGGAGCCACACCGTCACCTTCTCCAGTGCACAGAAAGACGGTGAGGGTCAGGGCAGAAACGAGCCCACTGGGGACAGTCTCTCCAAGGAAACGCCCGGGAGCAGAGCGGCCGCTGAACCCGCGAAGCTTTCCAAGCACAGCCACGCCAGTGCTCCCCGCTGCCAGCCGCGACGCTCAGTCCAGGAAGCGAGTGGAGGGATGCCGCTGCCAAGAAACTCGCTGAAACCCTTGCGAGCTGAATTCAACACCACATTCAAAAGATAATAGACCACAACCAAGGCGGTTCACCGCAGAAATGCAGAGATTATATACACACACTATGTATGTATTAGTGTACCACATTGCAACCGTCTATGTTAAGATCTCTGAAGAAACTAGGGATAAATAGAATGTACCCGAAGTTAACTAAGGCTATACATAATAAACCTATAGCCAATTCCCCACTAAATGGAGAAAAAAATGAAGCTGGTCTCCCTGAAGTCAGCTATAGGAGCAGTAAAATAGAAAGAAAAGGAACTTAAAAGTTGTCAAGAAGTCAAATGATCCCCTAAGCGCGGATGGCCTGACTCTATACTTAAGACCCCACACAGACCCCCACCCACCCCCCCAGAAAGCCAAGAACCAATGCACAGCTTTGGAAAGGTGTCGTTTCTCTGTAAAAATAATGAATAGCTTTGGAGAAGGGTGGGTTGCTTTTCTATACCAATAGCAAACAAGCCAGGAAAGACTATAACAACTCCATTCACAACAGACTCAAACCCCATAAACAGCAAGTTCTTAACCCAGGAAGTGAAAGACAATGAAACCTGTAAAACCTTGAAGGAGCCAGGCCAGAGTGTGGTCTACCTACTCATATCCTAGCTACTCAGAATACTGAGGTCTGAGGATCATGGTTCAAATTCATCCTAGGCAGAAAAAAATAATCCATGGGACTCTCACCTCCAATTAACCCCCAAAAAAGCTACAAGTGAAGCTGTTGCTCAAGTGCCAGAACACTAGCCTTTAGCAAAAATACCGATCAGGGACAGCACCCAAGCCCTAGGAGAGACAGAACAAAACCCCGAAGGAAAGCCGGGGAGAGAGAGCGGCTCCTACCTGTGATCCCAGCTACTCAGGAGGACCTGGCATCTGAGAATCGCAGTTTGAAGCCCACCAGGCCGAAAGCCCACAAGCGGAACTGTGGCTCCACTGGGAGTGTACCAGCCTTGAGCAAAAACGCTCGCTAAAGGACAGCACGCTGAGGACCTGAGTTCAAGACCCGGTAGAGGCACAGAAAAATGAACCTTGAAGGAAGAAAAGACACCAGAAGATGGAAAGATGAAATAGCCACAGCGTCAAAGCCATCTGTAGATTCCACTCAGTGTGTTCATCAAAATCCCTGCACGATTCACCACAGAATTGGAAAATCCAGCCCCAGCATGCGGAGGTGTGGAGCATCCCAGGTAGGAGAGAGGCCTCCTCGAGGCTGCTGGGGGGCCGCTGCGGGGAGAGGCCTGGCGAGGGCGGAGGAGACGCACACGCACACGCACACTACTTGCATGTGTGCAGACGCGACGCCGCGCGAGGGGGACTGGCTGGGTACAGGGGACACGTCTGTGGACAGGCAATAGTGAAACCCCCAGGCGTGACAGACGTGTGCCACACTTGACCTTGCTGAGCTGCCCATCTCCAAACACTGAAACAAAAATCTTCCTGCTCACACTCGAGTTAGGGACAGGGCCGTGGCCCCATCGTCAACTGTGTGCACGGCGTTGAGGTTTGATCGTCGGCACCGTGACAGAGAAGAACAAAGCCTCAGGAAAATGACTTGCAGTTTGGCTGACTTGAATGTTCTGGAGACTCACCCTGACGGGACACGTCACAGATGAGCTGCCAGGCTTTGAGGATGTCCGGGTCTTTACTCTGCAGCAGAACCACGCACTGGTACGCTCGCTTCTTGAAGTCCTCCTCGCCGTCAAACCTCTTCTTGGACTCCTGTGTGGTGAAGCAGCAGCGAGGCTGTGAGGCCCAGTCCCAGACGTCCACGCGTGCCGGGGCGCGTCCCCCACCCGAGGCCCGGGGGGCTCGGGCTGAAACAGGTGCATCGCCAGCTCACACGGGAGCCCACGCAGAGAGCTGAGGTCTGAGGACTGCGATGCCAAGGCAGGACGCCCACTGGACTCTTCCCTCCAATTAACTACCTGGAGCTGGGGCTCAGGGGGTCGAGGGACAGCTTGGAGGAGAAAACGACAAGAAACAAGGCAGGGACTGTGCGCAGGCCTCCGAGACAAAAGCTCTGCGGACGGCCGGGGCGAGAGCTCAGGGGCGAGCGCCTCCGCCTAGCGCGTGCGAGGCCCTGGCGGAAGGTGCGGTGGAGGGTCTCGGCCCGCAGCCCGTCCGTCCACACAGAGGGCCCCGCTCCGCCTCGCGGCGCCTCCACAGGAGGGACGCAGGATGGCGAGGCACGCAGCTCGCGGAGCGGGGGAGGCGGTGGAGCGGCTCTGTCTCCATCCATGTGACACGGCTGCTCTAGTTACGCCGAGCTCGGCACATGCGCGTGAAAACGTTCCTGTTTTTTGAAGTTCAAGAACGCACATCTGGGCTGGGAATGTGGCGTGGTGACAGTGTTGCCTAGCATGCACCAAGCCCAGGGTTCCATTCCTCTGTGTACACGTACACAGGAAAAGCCAGACGTGGCGCTGTGGCTCAAGTGGTAGGGTGCTAGCCTTGAGCAGAGAGGCTCAGGGACAGTGCCCAGGCCCTGAGTTCAAGCCCCAGGACAGGCCAAAGGAAAAAAATAAAAGCACACACCTGCTGAGCACGGGTGGCTCAAGCCTGTAATCCTAGCTATTTGGGGCCGAGATCCTAAGATCGGGGTTCAAAGGCCAGCAGAGGCAACAAAGTCCACAAACATCACCTCCAGTGAGCCACCAAAAAGCTAGAAGTGGTGCTGTGGCTCAAGTGGCACAGTGCTAGTCTTGAGCACCAAAGCTCAGGGACAGCACCCAAACCCCAAGTTCTAGCCACAGGACTAGCATAAAAAGAAAAAAAAAAAAAGCAAGCACGCAAGCACATCTGTGTGCAGCAGACCCCAAACTCAACTAGACCGCAGACATTATTCCTAACACCCTAAGGGGACACAGAATGCTTTTCTTTCCTTGTAGGTTGTGGGCGTACCACTGCGAACCACAGCACCGCTTCCGGTTTTCTGGAGGCTGACTGGAGGTCAAGGACTGTCCGGGCCGACTGCCAACCCTATCTCGGCCTCCTAAGTAGCTAGGGTGGGTTAAAGGTGAGAGAGAGGGGCAGACGCAGGACTTGAACGCTACAGGCAGCAAACCTTGTAGAAGGCCTGAAGATCTCCAATGGGAGGCGAAACCGTCAGATAGTCCGGGAACTTATCTTGCAGGTGGGCTATGAGCATGCCAAACTGGGTCCCCCAGTCTCCCACGTGGTTCAACCTGGCACCCGCGGGAGGGGGACACGATTAAAGACTGTGGGGGAAGTACAGGTGAGATAAAGGGTCTCCGGGGTGCCCCTTGCCCAGGCTGGCTTTCCACTGTGATCCGCAGGCACCAGCCCCCCGAGGGGCTACAGTTATAGCTGGGGGTGAGGAGGGGAGCCCGGCGGGCCCCTTGGCTGGGCTCCTTTCAGATGGCGTCTCAAGCTCTTTGCTAGGTCACCCCCCGCTCCTATCCCTCCCGTTCCTCCAGAAGAGCCGGAACAGCGCGGAGTCAGCACGCCCGACTGTGCTTGGAGGTGGGGCCTCCCCGGCTTTGATTTGCACTGGCTTCCGATGGCAGCTGTCCCGTCTTCGCTTCCCGAGTAAGCGGGCATCGCCGGCGTGAGCCGCAGGGTGCCGAGCTTCACGCATGGACACGAGGCGCGTCACCGGCTCCTCACGGGGAGGGCGACCCGGTGCCGGGCCCCGTGGCCTCATCGCTCGCTGGCTCTGCGCCGCGGCCCCGTCCTCTCTCCCTGCCTCGCGCCGCTCCGCGGGCCGGACTAAAGCCCCACTTCCCAAGGGGCCGCCGGCTCCCGGCCCAGGCCCGGCCGCGGGAGGCGCAGACCCCAGGAGTCGGAGGCACCGAGGAGAGCTTGGCCGGGGGAGCGGTGGACGCCGGCCCTCCTTCCACCGCGGCCCCCGCGCAGCGAGGGGGAGGCGATTAGGGGAGGGGAGTGGTGGACGCCGGCCCTCCTTCCACTGCGGCCCCCGCGCAGCGAGGGGGAGGCGATTCGGGGGGGGGAGTGGTGGACACCGGCCCTCCTTCCACTGCGGCCCCCGCGCAGCGAGGGGGAGGCGATTGGGGGGGGGGCGGTGGACGCCGGCCCTCCTTCCACTGCGGCCCCCGCGCAGCGAGGGGGAGATGATTCGCGGGGGGGGGGGGGGCGGCCGGGCCGCGGGGCGCGCCCACCTCAGCACGTCGTAGCCCGCAAACTCGAAGAGGCGGCACACGCTCTCGCCGATGATGGTGGACCGCAGGTGGCCCACGTGCATCTCCTTGGCTATGTTGGGAGAGGAGAAGTCCACCACGACCTGCGCGGAAAGGGGGCGGCGGGCGACCTCAGCGTGGCTCCGCCGCGCCACTCGGCGTTCCCCACGCACCCACCTGTCCGTGGCCAGCGGCCCAGTCACGCTCCCTTCTGGGAACACCTGCGCACTATCCTGTCTGCCTCCACTGGCACAGTGAAGGGGGCCACAGGCTGCCGCTCAGCACCGTCTCCACGGGGAAGGTGAAAGCCATTTCCCCCGCCCCCCCCCCTTCCGAGACACGCGTACACGCACCTTTTTGTTCTTCCCCAGGGGCGGCAGGTGAACCCCGTTCACCAGCAGCTCTGTCAGCCGCTCCGACACAAAGTCCCTCCTCAGGTGGATGTTAATGAAACCTGACGGCCGGAGGGAGAGACGGACGTGAGGGCCTCGCGCTCTCCCCCAGACGCCGCTCCCAGGCTCCTCGCCCCCGGAGCCTGACTCCCCGCAGGCACAGCGACCCTCCCTGACCTCTGCCCTCCCCCGTGCTTCTCCGCTCTCTGCTGCAAGCTGCCTGCCTAGTGCAGGGCCCCCGCCCTCAGCTCCACAGAACGACTGTCAACACGGTCCGGCCGTCGCCCGTCTGCCTTTGCTGAAGAAAACCTGAAAGGCAGCCAAAGCAACCCACCCAGATGGCAGAGCCAAGTCTGGGGGACAACCTTCACCTCTTTGCTTACAGTCCTGGAGGTTTTCTCTACAACGGTGTGCGTGCGTGTGTGCGTGCGTGCGTGCGTGTGTGTGTGCGTTAAAGCACTGAGGGTTAAGACGAAGGCCTCACAGAAGAGAGTAGACAGATAGTTCCTGAACTATATTATTACCCCCAGACGGTTCATAATTTTTACATAGGATGTCACTAGGTTGCCTAGGCTGGCCGTGAACTTGGAATCTTTCTGCCCCAGTCCAAGTAGCTGGGATTACATGCGCCTGCTATCACACCTGGTAATTTTTTGGGGGGTAGAGGACACATGGTAGGCAAGCATTTTATCACTGAGTTGCGTGTTACACCCCGAGCCCTAGGACAAGAATGTTCTTTTCTTGTCAGTCAGTCATGGTGCTTGAACTCAGGTCCTGCGTGCCGTTCCTGCTTTTTCTCTCAAGGCTAGTGCTCTGCCACTCTGAGCCACAGCATCACTTCTAGTTTTCCGGTCACTAATTGGAAGTAACAGTCTCGGGGACCTCCTTGCCTGGGCTTGGCTCTGAACCATGATCCTCAGATCTCAGCCTCCTGAGAAGCTGGGATTACAGGGGTGAGCCACCAGTGCCCGGCCAGTGCTCCTTTCCCTTTTTAATTTCATACAGTGCTTATCACCAACACAACTATTTAAAAAGCTATGTTAAGTAGAGCAGGGAATGCATTTAAAAAGGGAGTGGGTGGAAAGAAAGATATGCCAGACATTGCTGGCTCACTCCTGTAATCCTAGCCGCTCGAGAAGCTGTAGACCTGAGGTTCAAAGCCAGCCTGGGCAGACACAGCTGAGCATCTCTTTACCTTCAATTAACCAGAAAGAAAAAAAAAATGGAACCAGAGGCCCCAGAGGTAGAGGGACTGAAAAATCCCAGTGAGAGGAGATGAGCTCATCGTTGCAGTTGTAGTGCTAGTAGGAAACCAGAAACAAAAACCACCACCGTGTAGCATACCAGGACCAGCGATCTCGACGTTCTCAATGCACTCATCTTCTGGCAGGTGCTTGGTAATGTTCTGGGCAATTTCTCTTGGATTTACTTTCTGTTCCTTGGCTTTGAGCATCTGTAACACCATGTTAAAAAAAAAAAAAGACTGATTACACAACAGGCTTGATCGAGTTACCTGGGATTGGGAAGGCCGGAGAGAAGACACATTCCTCAACCACCTGGCGAGGAGACGCACAGAGCCACCTGCAGGCCAGGAGGAATGGAAAAGCGCAAACAAGCGCAGGTCTGGATCCATTTCAAAACGCGTGGCGCGCCCACGCACACCGGGAAACGGAGCAACGTCTGTGCCGATGCAGCCCGATCCCAGCAGTTTGCATTTCTAATTTTCAAGTACTAGAAGGGTCCGTGAGACTGATAGGTCAGGCACAACACGGGGCCCTCGCAGGGAACCGGAGGGGCGCAGAGGAGCTGAGCGGAACAGCAAGCTTGGCTGTGACAGAAAGCACCAGAGCAGAACTACCAGAAATATCACCCGAGGGCTTAACAGGAAACTCCTGTCGGGGGATAAAGCATGACTGGAACGCGGTGTAAACGCAGTGGAATTCTAACACCGAGCACCTCCCCCGCCCCCGCCTAGTCACAGAAGCCAGTAAAAATCCCCGGAACCCTCCTGCCAGGCTTCCACGCCGCCCGCGGGAGAGGACCTCGGGAGGAGGGCCACACCGCCTGCCTGGTGCCCGGTGCTACGTATGCACAGTAGCGTGACCCAGAAGAGGACGGGACCTGCACACCACCTGGGAGATGCCCATGGCGCTGTTGCACTGGTAGTCTCCAAACTTGGGCTGCTGGCTGGGCGTCACGATGAGAGGGGGGTTGTCCAGGTCTGGGTACGCGGCCCTGATGGCGCATCTGAAGACGTCCTGCAGGCGGCTGTTGATGTTGATCATGCTCTTAGTGGGCCGGCTCCTTTCTGCCTGAAGGCTCTGCGGGAAGAAGGAGACCACACCTAGGAAGCCATAGGCCGCACACAGTCACAGAATGTCCCAAGCACTCTGACCCATCTGGAGAAAGGCCAGAGGGGGACAGACACCCAGCGCGCACTTCTGTGCTACTGCCGGCCGGCTGAGCCATGCAACAGGGCACCTGAGGCGTCCACTCAGACGGTTCTTTCTTTGTTCTGAGTGCCAGTACTGAGGCTTGAACTTAAGGCCTGGCTCGGTCCTTGAGCACAAGGCTCTGTGCTCAAGGCGAGCACTCTACCACTTGAGCCACAGCGCCACTTCCGGCCTTTTCTGTGTATGTGGTGCTGAGGAACGGAACCCAGGGCTTCGTGCATGCTAGGCGAGCGCTCCACCACTGAGCCACCTTCCCAGCCGCTCCCACTCAGATTTTTAAGATGGCGTTCCACCACTGGAGCCACACCTCAACTTCTGGCTTTTTGCTGGTTAACTGAAGGATGAGTTTCACGGATTCATCTGCACGGGCTAGCTTTGAACCTGAGCCCTCAGCCCGCTGGATAACTTGGATTATAGGTGTGAGGCACTGGCCAGTCCCAGGTCTTCCTTCTCCATGTCCTTTATCAGAACCAAAACACCAAGAGGAGGATGTAGGAAAGTGAGACAGGATCTTCTCATCAGCCTTCTCAAGCAGCCCCTCCGGCTGCACCACCAAGACAGGACTCAAAAGTCAAGGCTAGCCCAGGCTACTTAGCCAGATCCTGTCTCACAATGCAGCACACCTCAAAGAAGGGTAAATGAGGTGACCAGACAGGCGAGACTCTGATGAGTCTTCAGGAGAGGAATCGTGAATTCAGGAAGGGCAAGGAGCCACTTCAAGGACAGCAGATCACCCACTAGATAACCGATTTCCTGGGAGAGGAGCAGACAGACCTAAGCAGTTAAGTAGGGTTGGGGTAGGAGGAGCTGCTACACCAGAGAACCATTATGGGAATGAGATCATACGCTGGGATGTGTCATCAGCAAACCAGAAAGGCAAGCAAAAAGCTGGATGCAAGCTCATTTCTATTTCATAAACCTTCATTATAAAGCCCAGTGCCATGGCCCATGCCTGGAATCCTAGCTACTCAGGGGGTTCAAAGACAGCCCAGAAGGAAAGTCTGCTAAGACATCTCTAATTAAGCACCCAAAAAGCCAGAAGTGGAGCTGTGGCACAAGTGGTAGAGGGCTAGCCTGGTTCAAGCCCCAGGATAGGCAGAAAAAACAAAAATACAAAAAATAAAACCTACATTATGATGCCCTTAAATGAATAAAACACCAGATTCATGGGGGAAAAGCAGTGAAATGTGGATGGAAATACCTACAAAACGATGCTGCAAAACAAAAAAGAAAAGCACCCCATTCAGGGCAGAGAGCACACGGGCCCATTTTAAAGCACTTCCCTTTCCGAGATATTGGCAATGCTGTAACCCTACCTACTCTGAAAGCTGAGATCCTAAGGCCAAGGTTCGAAACCAGCCCAGGCAGACATGCCTGTGAGACTCACCTCCAACCAGCCAGTATAAAGCTGGAGGAGGTGTAGCTCCAAGGGTGGGGCGCCTTCCCAGAGCTAGCTCCAGGCCTGCACTGGTCGGTACCCACCCCCCCCCCCCGCCCCACCAAGAAGAAAGGTACAGGCAACGGTTTAAGAACGAGCAAAAAACCGCTTACAAAGCCCGGCTTCATCTCTAGCCAATGTGGATCAGAAGTATTTTTGAAATAACAGTTCTTGGCTGGGCGCTGGTGGCTTACGCTTGTAATCCTAGCTCCTCAGGAGGCTGAGATCTGAGGACCGTGAATCCCATCTCTGAGGAGAAAAGGGGGAAGTGGCACTGTGGCTCCAGGGGTAGAGAACTTAGCCTTGAGCAAAAGAAGCTCAAGGACAGCACCCAGCTTAAGTGGTAGATTGTTAGCATTGGGCAACAAAGTTCAGGAACAGCACACAGGCCCTAAGTTCAAGCCTCGGGACAGCAAAAAAAAAAAAAAAGATAATGAGCTGAGAGGTGAGTGAGAGTCTGGGAGGAAAAGTCCTTTTCCTCACCTCTGTCTCTTGTGGGGAGAGGAAAGAAGGGAGTAGTTCCTTGGGGCCCCTTGAAGCACAAAATAACAAAAACAGTTCAGCTCACCCATCCAGGCCAAAAACGTAAGGCCTGATGGTCTAAAATAACTTATAACCCAACACACCCTTTGCCTTTGGCGTAGGGCTGGTTCCTTTTAACCCCGGCTCAAGGGGATGAGGGAAGTTTTGCATCTTTCACTTACTCAGGCCAGCAGACTACCTCGGAGATCAAAAGGAAATTGGTTAAAACTCTCCACCCGGAGCGGGAGACAATTCCAGCCCAAAGCGGATCAAGAATATTTCGGAAACAACAGATCTTTGACAAATGCTCTCAGCTACTGGAAAGGGCCTTATAGGTCAGATGTAAAGGATAGACCGCCATCCCAGGCCGGGGGCTCGGCCTCTGGGCTGGCCCCATTTAATCCAGCCTAAAATGGATCAAGAACCTTGGATCATGGACTGACCCACGCAGGCCCACAGACCCGGGCCTAGAAAAGTGAACTCCACCTTTGTGCTGGCTCTGGACCTGAGGCTCTAAGCCCTTCCGACTTCAATTATACTACTTTCCTACCACTTTCACTGTAAAATATGAAAATATAAAAAGAGAGAGAGAGAGAGAGGAGGAGAGAAAAGAAGAGGAAGAAGAGGAGGAGGAATGAGGGGAGAGGAGGAAGGAGGAGCAGCAGCAGCTCAAGTTGCCAAGCACTGCGGTACACCTCAAGTCCCAGGAATTACAAGGTGGAGGGAGGAAAAATGGCATTTTATTCCGGCCTGGACCACCTGTCTCAAAACAAGCACAACAAGACCAGGAAGGGGGGCTGGGAACGTGGCCTAGTGGTAGAGCGCTGACCTAGCATGCAGGAAGCCCTGGGTTCGATTCCTCAGCACCACATACACAGAAAAAGCCAGAAGTGGCTCTGTGGCTCAAGTGGTAGAGTGCTATAGTAAAAAGAAGCCAGGGACAGTGCCCATGCGCTGAGTTCAAGCCCAAGGACTGGCAGAAAAACAACAAAGACTAGGAAAGCAGTGCCAGCTAGCTCTCTCACTCACCCCTAGCTGGGTAAAGCAGGGAGACAGGCACGGTTTCTACCAGCTTTGCCTACATTCCACAGGGCACGGGTTAGGGACACAGTACTCACCTTTTGAAGTATATTCAGCCGATACTTTAATTTTAAATTTTCTTCTTGCAATTTCTCCAAATTTACAGATGTCTCTAAACAGTCACCGTTTTTCAACCGGTCGATCTCAGCAGTCAAAGACTTAATTTCTTTTTCCTGTAAAAAGCAGTTGAACAACTGTGACCGGGTGTAAACGAGACTTATGACCCCAAGGAACTACTTCCTTCTTTCCTCTCCCCACAAGAGACAGAGGTGAATGACTTTTCCTCCCAGACTCTCACTCACCTCTCAGCTCATTATCTTTTTTTTTTTTTGCTGTCCCGAGGCTTGAACTTTGGGCCTGTGTGCTGTTCCTGAACTTTGTGGCTCCAGGCTAACAATCTACCACTTAAGCCACACACCTAATATGTCTAGCTTTTTGCGGGTACAGTTTCCGGAATCCTCCTGCTAGGGCTAGCTTTGAACTGGGATCCTCAGATCTCAGTTATGATTAGAGATGTGAGCCACTGGTACATGGCATCAGCTTTTTCTTTCAGGTAAATTGAGGCTAAGTGAGGGTGGGTGGGTGGCGGGTCAGAAGCCAGGCCAGGGTCAAAGAGGTACGCAAACCAGTTTTATGGAATAGGGAAAAAGGGAAGAGTGAGGGCAAGGAGAAACAGGAATTTTAAAAATACGATGGGGTGCGGCTGGGGAACATGGCCTAGTGGTAGAATGCTCGTCTCCCATACATGAAGCCCTGGGTTCTATTCCCCAGCACCACATATGTAGAAAAAGCTGGTAGTGGCGCTGTGGCTCAAGAGGTAGAGTGCTAGCCTTGAGCAAAAAGAAGCCAGGGACAGTGCTCAGGCCCTGAGTCCAAGCCCCAGGACTGGCAATACACACATATGAGTCAAAAAAGAGAGGTGCACGAAGACTGATGGCCCAAGGCTTCTCCTTGCTACTTCCTATCCCGGCTCAACGACCCACGGTACTCCGGGAGCAGGGCGAGGGTCCCAAAGAACCGGTTGGCAGGGCAGGGGCCGGGGCGCCCGGTGGCAGGGAAGGGGCCGGGGCCAGGGCGCCCAGTGGGCAGGGAAGGGGCCGGGGCGCCCGGTGGCAGGGAGGGGGCCGGGGCCAGGGCGCCCGGTTGTCAGGGAAGGGACTGGGGCGCCCGGGGTGGCAGGGAGGGGGCCGGGGCGCCCGGGTGGCAGGGAGGGGGCCGGGGCCGGGGCGCCCGGGTGGCAGGGAGGGGGCCGGGGCGCCCGGGTGGCAGGGAGGGGGCCGGGGCCGGGGCGCCGGGGTGGCAGGGAGGGGGCCGGGGCCGGTGCACTCGGGTGGCAGGGAGGGGGCCGGGGCCGGGGCGCCCGGTGGCAGGGAGGGGGCCGGGGCCGGGGCGCCCGGGTGGCAGGGAGGGGGCCGGGGCCGGGGCGCCCGGGTGGCAGGGAGGGGGCCGGGGCCGGGGCGCCCGGGTGGCAGGGAGGGGGCCGGGGCCGGTGCACTCGGGTGGCAGGGAGGGGGCCGGGGCCGGGGCGCCCGGGTGGCAGGGAGGGGGCCGGGGCCGGGGCGCCCGGGTGGCAGGGAGGGGGCCGGGGCCGGGGCGCCCGGGTGGCAGGGAGGGGGCCGGGGCCGGTGCACTCGGGTGGCAGGGAGGGGGCCGGGGCCGGGGCGCCCGGTGGCAGGGAGGGGGCCGGGGCCGGGGCGCCCGGGTGGCAGGGAGGGGGCCGGGGCCGGGGCGCCCGGGTGGCAGGGAGGGGGCCGGGGCCGGGGCGCCCGGGTGGCAGGGAGGGGGCCGGGGCCAGTGCGCTCGGGTGGCAGGGAGGGGGCCGGGGCCGGGGCGCCCGGGTGGCAGGGAGGGGGGCCGGGGCCGGGGCGCCCGGGTGGCAGGGAGGGGGCCGGGGCCGGGGCGCCCGGGTGGCAGGGAGGGGGCCGGGGCCGGGGCGCCCGGTGGCAGGGAGGGGGCCGGGGCCAGGGCCGGTGCACTCGGGTGGCAGGGAGGGGGCCGGGGCCGGGGCGCCCGGGTGGCAGGGAGGGGGCCGGGGCCGGTGCACTCGGGTGGCAGGGAGGGGGCCGGGGCGCCCGGGGAACGCGGGCCTCGGCCCCAGCTGGGCACTCGAGGCTGCACCCGAGCCGCACGCACCTGGGCTCCCTCCAGTCGCCCCCTCCCGGCCGGTGCGCGCCCGGACCGACGCCGTCCCCACCCCCGGCGTCCCGGGCCGGGCCCGCGGCCCCGGGAGACCGACCGGGGGGCCCCGCCGCCCGCGCCGCCGCCCGCCGGCCGAGACACGAACCTGCTGCTGCAGCCGCGCCGAGCACCGAGCAACTAACGCGTCCATGCTCCCGACGGCGCGCCCAGCGTCCACGGCCGGAAGCGGAAACCCCGCCCGCCGCGCCGGAAGCGGAAACCCCGCCCGCCGAGCGCGGGCCGTGCCGCCGGCCTTCCGGCGCCGCGTTCTCTGCCGCGCTCTCGTGGGATCCGGGCGGGCGCGAGCGGGGCGGGCGCGAGCGGGGCGGGCGCGGGGCGGGCGGGGCGGGGCGGGCGCGAGCGGGGCGGGCGCGAGCGGGGCGGGGCGGGCGGGGGCGGCGGAGCCGGGCGGGCGCGAGCGGGGCGGGCGCGAGCGGGGCGGGCGCGAGCGGGGCGGGCGGGGCGGGCGCGGGGCGGGCGGGCGCGAGCGGGGCGGGGCGGGCGCGAGCGGGGCGGGGCGGGCGGGCGCGAGCGGGGCGGGGCGGGCGCGAGCGGGGCGGGGCGGGCGAGCGGGGCGGGGCGGGCGGGCGCGAGCGGGGCGGGGCGGGGCGGGCGCGGGCGGGGCGGGGCGGGCGCGAGCGGGGCGGGGCGGGCGGGGCGGGGCGGGCGGGCGCGAGCGGGGCGGGGCGGGGCGGGCGCGAGCGGGGCGGGGCGGGCGCGAGCGGGGCGGGGCGGGCGGGGCGGGGCGGGCGGGCGCGAGCGGGGCGGGGCGGGGCGGGCGCGAGCGGGGCGGGGCGGGCGCGAGCGGGGCGGGGCGGGCGGGGCGGGGCGGGCGGGCGCGAGCGGGGCGGGGCGGGGCGGGCGCGAGCGGGGCGGGGCGGGCGCGAGCGGGGCGGGGCGGGCGGGGCGGGGCGGGGCGGGCGCGAGCGGGGCGGGGCGGGCGCGAGCGGGGCGGGGCGGGCGGGGCGGGGCGGGCGGGCGCGAGCGGGGCGGGGCGGGGCGGGCGCGAGCGGGGCGGGGCGGGGCGAGCGGGGCGGGGCGGGGCGGGCGCGAGCGGGGCGGGGCGGGCGCGAGCGGGGCGGGGCGGGCGCGAGCGGGGCGGGGCGGGCGGGGCGGGGCGGGGCGGGCGCGAGCGGGGCGGGGCGGGGCGGGCGCGAGCGGGGCGGGGCGGGCGCGAGCGGGGCGGGGCGGGCGAGCGGGGCGGGGCGGGCGGGCGCGAGCGGGGCGGGGCGGGCGGGCGCGAGCGGGGCGGGGCGGGGCGGGCGCGAGCGGGGCGGGGCGGGCGCGAGCGGGGCGGGGCGGGCGAGCGGGGCGGGGCGGGCGCGAGCGGGGCGGGGCGGGCGAGCGGGGCGGGGCGGGCGGGCGCGAGCGGGGCGGGCGCGAGCGGGGCGGGCCGGCCTCAGTTTCCCCTCCCCCTCGAGCCCGGGCGCCTGGTGGGCTTTTCGGTCCCGCACGGCTCCCTGCCCGGGCCGGCTTCGAACCGCGACCCCGAGCCCTCAGCCTCCCGGGGCTTTAGCGTCGTCCGCGCGGGGCGCGCGCAGGCGCAGGGAGGACGCGGCGATCCCGCGCACGGCTGTGATCCCCGGCGGCGGGGGGAGGGGAGGGGACGGGGAGCGTCCCGCACACACCGGGCTCCGGCTCTGTGCGAAGGTGGAGGGTGCGGGTAACCCAGCCAGGCCCCCGACTACCGGGCGCGCAGACCCCATCCCAACCCCCCAGCCGGGCCTCCGATCCCGGGCGCGCAGACCCCATCCCAACCCCCCAGCCGGGGCTGCTGGCCAGGCCTCCGATCCCGGCCACGCGGACCCCACCCCAACCCCCCAGCCGGGCCTCCAATCCCGGACCCCATCCCAACCCCCCAGCCGGGCCTCCAATCCCGGACCCTATCCCAACCCCCCAGCCGGGCCTCCGGTCCCGGCCACGAGGACCCCATCCCAACCCCCCAGCCGGACCTCCGGTCCCGGCCACGAGGACCCCATCCCAACCCCCCAGCCGGGCCTCCGATCCCGGCCACGAGGACCCCATCCCAACCCCCCAGCCGGGCCTCCGATCCTGGCCACGCGGACCCCATCCCAACCCCCCAGCCGGGCCTCCGATCCCGGCCACGCAGGAGGTCTTAGTATGAGGTTGTGGACTGGGGCTGCTACGTTGCCTGGGCTGGACTTGAACTCCTGGCCTCGAGCAGCGTTCTGGCCTCCAGTCCCTGAGACGGTGGGTGGGAAACACCAGGCGCAGCACCTTGTGTAGTGCCAAGTCGCGAAACCACCACCAAGAAGACCAGCGAGACTCAGACATTTCCGAAATGCAAAAGCAAGGCAAGGCTTTATTTAAGCGAGCTGCAACTCGGGCCTTGTCCTACCCACCAACACAGCGGAGGTTAGGAGGGAGCCCCGAGCTGTGATTACACAGGGCTTATAAAGGCAAAGAACAAGGTTACAACAATCAGGTGTTCAAGCAAGCAAGATTAGGACACAGGTACAAATCTGATTGGCTCAGGGTTCGATTCTAGGGGTGGTCAGAGTTAAGCGACCGACTGGGCCCTAATGGGCTTGTCCTGGGTCTGCTCACAGGGCCTGCTTATCTCAGGTTAGCGTGGTAAAGTGGGGTTCGCGTGGTAAAGTGGGGCCTGACTTCAAAGTCTGGTACTTCATTTCTCCCTTTTTCTTTTTCGTACCTTGGGAGCCAATCATGGCTCCATTCTGTCCATTTCAATGGCTTGCATGTCTAGGGGATGATATAGAGATAAGGCATGGGCCAATAGGGCCCAAAGTAGTAACCAAAGGGCTTGTCACAATTTCTTACAAGTACAGTCTCTGTACCTCTGTTTTGCATGCCTCTAGTTTATCCTGCCTCATCTTCCCAAAAACAACTCTGGTCCCTCGGTTTTAAAGGGGGGCAGATGGGTGAAGATCATCCATCTTCTGTAACTTCTTCAGGCTGACTCAGGGGCGCTGACCTTACCTAGCCAGGAACCTATAACCTTAGTCTACTTTACCAAGGGACTGCAGGATTACTGCACACTGAAAATTAACTTTCAGCTATACAGACTTACCATTAGCTGTATAGTGTTTAGTATCCAAATGTAAGCAACAAAATAATACATAAACTTCTCAGCTGTGCTCTAAGGGTCGGGTGGCTATACCCGTATTCCTGAACAAGCCCAAAACTACCTAAAACAAGGGGGTCACCTCACTTTGGAGTGAGCTGCCAAAATAACAGCAACACTAGCCAGGGTAGTAAGGAAAGAAGGCAAAAAGAAAATTATAACAATATTCAGTCTAACTTTCTTTTCTTGAGGCGAAGGCGAAGCAGCTGAGTCGGGTGCTTGGAGACCTCCCATGTTCCACCACGGTAGTCTTCGTCCAGGGCAAAAGGGTCAGCTGGCCTGGCGTGGGAGCAATGGACCCAAATGGCAATGCCATCTAGGGTCCCTTCCACCGTGGTTCTAAGGATTTGGGGTTATGCCTTCGGACGAACACCCAGTCCCCTGGTCTGAACAAATGGGGGGTAGGAACAGAAGCAGAATCATATAATGCCTTAAGTTGGGGTCACATATTCTTGTGCACGAACTGCAATCGAGTTTACACAAAAATTCAGCATCATCCAAATCAGCAAGCAATTAAAGCCAAGCTGATAGGGAGAATTTCTTACTCTTAAGCAGAGCAAAAGGAAGGAGTGACACCCAGTCTGCGCCAGTCTAAGGCCTATTTAGTTAAGGTCTCTTTTAGAGTCCGATTCATTCTCTCTACCTGTCCTGAACTCTGGGGTCTATAAGCACAATGCAATTTCCAATCCGTCCCCAGTGCAGCAGCTATTCCCTGACTTACTTTTGAGATGAAAGCCGGTCCGTTGTCTGACCCAATGGTGGATGGGAAGCCATACCTGGGTAGGATTTCTTCCAGGATCTTCTTAGCCACTACATTCGCAGTCTCATGCTTTGTTGGATAGGCTTCAACCCATCCTGAAAAGGTGTCTACAAAAACTAGCAAATATTTGTAATTTCTGTGAAATCTACTTCCCAATACACGCCTGGCCTATTCCCATAGGGGGAGCTCCTTTAGTAATCTGTTGATTGGGGGCATTGGCAAGCGGACAGGCCTTGCAATTTTTTTTTTTTTTTTTTTTTGCCAGTCCTGGGCCTTGGACTCAGGGCCTGAGCACTGGCTTCCTTTTGCTCAAGGCTAGCACTCTGCCACTTGAGCCACAGCGCCACTTCTGGCTATTTTCTGTATATGTGGTGCTGGGGAATCGAACCCAGGGCTTCATGTATACGAGGTGAGCACTCTTGCCACTAGGCCATATCCCCAGCCCAGACCTTGCAATTTTTAACAATATCTTCAATAAGTTGATCTCCTTGTCTAATTTTCACTTTGGAGTGTTGGAGCAAGTCCTGCATTTTTCGGGTTCCCATGTGAGAAGCTCAGTGGATTCTCTTAAGGATCCCCTTACCCAGCCCCTGTGGCAGAATAAGTTTCTCTTCACAAGTTTTCCACCAGTCATTGTTTCCTTCTCTGTCCAGGGGTTTTGTGGGCCATGGGAATTTTCTTTATCCACTCCAAGCCTTCTTGGGAATACTGGGGCACAGGAGGCAAAGCTCATAGCCCTGGGTCTACTAAAGTCTGTTCCCAGGAACTCTGACTTGTCTGGCTGATTTAGGCACAGGGATTTTCAGCACAGTCTACGTGTATCTGACAGCCAACGCTTGCTCTCTTTTAATATGAAGCCCAGATGGGTGACTTCAGGTTTACAAATTTGTGCCTTTTAACATTCTAGTTTGTAAAAGCATTTTCCTGACTGGCTGGGGAACTGATCTCTGATGACCTAAAAAGTTACCGTTGCAGGCCTTTAACAGATCTCAATAAGGACACAATCTCAGGTCTACGAGCTTTCTTTCCTGAACAGATGTATCAGCTTAAAATTCTCACTGCCAGTCAGACCTTTGAGTAGATGCGGGGGGTTGAGATTTTAATCTATCCTCTCATTTGACAAACTTCCCCTTACTAACCACTTTCACAGATGACTGGCAAATTCCTGCCCAGTAGACAGACATGGGCACTGGAAAGGCATGCTTATGAACTATTCTTCTAGGACTTCCCGGCTTTGATTAACTTTTGAAAGGCCAAACAGGAGTGACTCTAGGATCTGACACCATCTCTGCCATCCAAGCAGTGGCTTACTGCCTCTGGATGCTCCATCACTTTTGTCCCAGGAGGAGTGACTTTCCACTGGACTTGGACTCAGGGCCTGAGCGCTGTCCCTCAGCTCTCCAGCTCAAGGCTAGCACCCTACCACTTTGAGCTCCACACAACTCCGTTCCCAGCACTCTGCTGGCTGCTTAGAGACAAGTCTCTCACAGGGACCTTTCTCTGCCCGGGCTGGCTTCGAACTGCAGATTTCAGATCAGTGAGTCTTACAAGAGGCCACTTTACTCCAATTAGAAGCAACAAGGTGGTCCACACAGAAGTAGTTTTTAACCATTCTCTCTTAACTGGAACTTATTAAGGGCCAGTATTAGATCTTGACAAACTTGTAGGAATCACCTGTGCTTCTCTGTGGGCCTGCTGGAAACTGTTACAAAAAACCTACAAAGAAGCTGGAATGGCAATTAAACATTTTGGTAGCCATAATTCTCCTTTTCTCACTTTGCAATAATTATTTAGGACAATTTTACTTCCAAACTTCTTATCTAGAAATGTATTCTTGATTTCCAAAGCCTTTTTAACACTAACACAACACTTTAGCTTTTATCTGCATCAGAAAAACTGAAGCTCACAGGCATTCTGAAACCAGGTGCCGCCCTTTGCCTATGGGCTGCTTGTTTCAAAAGAGCCTCTTTTTTTTTTTTCTTCAGTCCCAGTTACTGAATGGTATGAAGACCTTTGAATTTTTCCCTAATGCAAGAATTACAATTAGAAATACTTATCCATTCAGCTTTCCAATATATTAGTGAGAAACATTGGCTCATTTTGCCATTCCATCCTACATACATACAGTTAATGAGAGTTTACTTCTATCCCCATTAGTTTAATATATATATATATCCTTTTAAATCCAAATTTCTGACACTTAGCTCTAATTTTTTTTAATTTTAATTAAAAAACCCTGAGAAATCCTTTTTTAACTCTAGTTCCTCTTTAAAACAATGCAATAATACCTTTAAAGCATTTGGTAATGCCCAAACTTGATGACCATTTGAATTTAAACTTAAACTTAGTTTTGCATCATACTGCAGTCTTGAACATGTTCACACTCACACATGCACACACACACATACATTTTCAAACGATCTTAAAGCGCGCTGAATAAGCATCGGCCATACATTTTAAGACAAAAACCTTTAACAAATGATTTTAGCATTCTCCAGCCTCATTTTCCAGGGCTTGATAGTTTTAGTAAAACATTTTTAGTCTTAGTAAAACATTTTAGCACACCAAACAATTTCCTGCTTAAGAAGGCTGGGTGGGGGTCCCCCTAGAGTTCTTTTTTGCGGACACTCTCACTGATTGGCTGATTGTGGGCTGTCACCTGTACATCTTTCCAGTGAGCTAAAGTCAAGTCCAGGGGAGTGGAAGGAACGTTCCCCATCATCCGTTTGTCAGTCAGGCACAGCACAAGAAAGAAACACACAAAAATAATCACAGGCACAAAGACCAAACAACACTTACAGACAGACTTAGGGAGCCGCGGCTTACAGGTTTGACTGTGTCTCTCCTGCCCCTGTGAGGGGGCAGACCACACAGTCTTGAGGCTCTCTCCCTCCCGTTCCTGTGTAGGAGCGGACCAGACAACCCCAAATATAGAGTGGACTGGACGTGCGCCCATTAGAAGGGCCTCCCGGTCCAGTCCTTCAGGTTCAGGGTGGTAGTGGGAAGCCTGAGCCCCCTGTGGAGTCCTCCAGGACTGCCCATACGAGCGTGTCCACTCCAGTTGGTCCTTCACTACCTACAGGTTCAGATTCAGGCGGCTGGCCAAAACAGAAAACAAAACTACACATCACACAGACACAGACACACAGAATGAACAGCGCTATTTTCTTACCTTCGGAGTCTGGGGTCTCGGGGGTCTCTGGGGTCATCCTGAATGAGCCCCATATGTTATGCCAAGTCGCGAAACCACCACCAAGAAGACCAGCGAGACTCAGACATTCCGAAATGCAAAAGCAAGGCAAGGCTTTATTTAAGCGAGCTGCAACTCGGGCCTCGTCCTACCCACCGACACAGCGGAGGTTAGGAGGGAGCCCCGAGCTGTGATTACACAGGCTTATAAAGGCAAAGAACAAAGTTACAACAATCAAGTGTTCTAGCAAGCAAGATTAGGACACAGGTACAAATCTGATTGGCTCAGGGTTCGAGGCATTCTAGGGGTGGTCAGAGTTAAGCATTCCCAGCGGTTAGAGTTCTAGACCAACTGGGCCCTAATGGGCTTGTCCTGGGTCTTCTCACAGGGCCTGCTTATCTCAGGTTTGCGTGGTAAAGTGGGGTTTGCATGGTAAAATGGGGTTCACGTGGTAAAATGGGGCCTGTCTTCAAAGTCTGGCACTTCACTTGGAGGATCTGTCAGCTAGGTTGAGAGACAGGAAAGAGGCGACTCTGCCCTTGGCAAACGTGGAGACAGAGGCCGCTCCTGGCCTGGGACAGGCCGCCCCGGCCCCCTCCCTGCCCTTCCCCTTCCCTCCCCAGAGAAACCCCGGGCCCCCACAGCTTTGTGCCCAGCAGACGTGGTCCTGGCCTAGAAACCACAGAGGAGAGAAGGAGCCTCGGCCTCTGAGACAGGATTCACGGGGGTGGGGTGGGGGGCTCTGTGTGTGTGAGACTGAGAGCTGGGGCTGTTCCTCTCACATTTCTGGGCCGGCTTCCAGAAGATTCCAGAGGGACACCTGCGTGACTCCCAGGGGACATTCCTAATTGAGTCTCCCGTGTCTCCCACGACAACTGCACCACTGGCGGTTCATCAGTGACTTGTTTCCACGGAGACACTCGCACCCCGCCATCCCTGGCTGCGGTCCGGAAGCCACACTGGCTGGAGCTGGGGCTGGGGCTGGGGCTGGGCTGAGGCTGGGGCTGGGCTGGGTTGGGCTGGGCTGGGGCTGGGCTGGGGCTGGGGCTGGGTTGGGGCTGGGCTGGGGCTGGGGCTGGGTTGGGGCTGGGCTGGGGCTGGGTTGGGCTGGGGCTGGGTTGGGGCTGGACTGGGGCTGGGGCTGGGCTGGGTTGGGCTGGGGCTGGGTTGGGGCTAGGGCTGGGGCGGGGTTGGGCTGGGCTGGGTCTGGGTCTGGGCTGGCCTGGGTCTGGGTCTGGGTTGGGGTTGGGCTGGGCTGGGTCTGGGTCTGGGTTGGGGCTGGGCTGGGTTGGGGCTGGGTTGGGGCTGGGGCTGGGTTGGGGCTTGGGCTGGGTTGGGGCTGGGCTGGGCTGGGTTGGGGCTGGGGCTGGGGCTGGGTTGGGGCTGGGTTGGTGCTGGGGCTGGGTTGGTGCTGGGGCTGGGCTGGGGCTGGGTTGGGCTGGGGCTGGGCTTGGGCTGGCTGGGGCTGGGGCTGGGCTGGGTTGGGCTGGGCTGGGGCTGGGTCTGGGTTGGGGTTGGGCTGGGCTGGGTTGGGTCTGGGCTGGCCTGGGTCTGGGTCTGGGTTGGGGTTGGGCTGGGCTGGGTTGGGTCTGGGCTGGCCTGGGTCTGGGTCTGGGTTGGGGTTGGGCTGGGCTGGGGCTGGGTCTGGGCTGGCCTGGGTCTGGGTCTGGGTTGGGGTTGGGCTGGGGCTGGGTTGGGGCTGGCTGGGGCTGGGTCTGGGCTGGTTTGGGCTGGGGCTGGGCTGGGCTGGCTGGGTCTGGGCTGGGTTGGGGTTGGGCTGGGCTGGGTCTGGGTCTGGGCTGGGGGGCTGGGGCTGGGTTGGGGTTGGGCTGGGCTGGGGTTGGGCTGGGGCTGGGTTGGGGCTTGGGCTGGGTTGGGGCTGGGTTGGGGCTGGGCTGGGCTGGGTTGGGGCTGGGGCTGGGTTGGGGTTGGGCTGGGGCTGGTTGGGGCTTGGGCTGGGGCTGGGTTGGGGCTAGGCTGGGCTGGGGCTGGGTTGGGGCTGGGTTGGGGCTGGGCTGGGGCTGGGTTGGGGCTGGGCTGGGGCTGGGTTGGGGCTGGGGCTGGGGTTGGGGCTGGGCTGGGTTGGGGTTGGGCTGGGCTGGGTTGGGGCTGGGTTGGGTCTTGGCTGGGTTGGGTGCTGGGTTGGGGCTGGGTTGGGTGCTGGGCTGGGGCTGGGTTGGGGCTGGGCTGGGTTGGGGCTAGGCTGGGCTGGGTTGGGGTTGGGCTGGGCTGGGTTGGGGCTGGGTTGGGGCTGGGTTGGGCTGGCTGGGTTGGG